>NW_026928425.1:0-34620 GCF_032062105.1 Saccostrea cuccullata | reverse complement strand
AACCATGCTTTTGCATGTTACATATCCATATTTATCATGTAGCTTCAAGCATTAAGTACCATCTAATGAAATCAGCACAGGCTTTTTAAAAAAAATAATATCGAAGTTAAAGATTTTAATGATTCTGATGTTGGAAATTCAAATTGTTTCCAGAAAACATTTTATTCTTTTTGAGATGACTTTTTTACTTGGAAAAAATGATAAAATCCTTTTGGAAATTTGTATTAAATGTAAAACACTGTAGATTTTATATAGATTAAAAAATAATTGTGATTAAGGTTGTGAACTGTTACCATGGTTATCTTTGTCTGTTGACAAAATAAAACCTTGTTATACCAATTTATTTCTCTTTTTGAAAGGATCTCATTCTAGGACATTACACATTTTATGGTACTTGTGTTTTCTAAAGTCTTGACCAAGGGGAACAACTCCATTTAGGCAAATTGCATTGAAAAGGGGGATCTTCAAAAAGCAGACATTATTTTATCATGTGCAATGTCAAGAATTTAGTTTTGTTGATTCATTATTTATTCTCTTAAATTAGTAAAAGCAGGATTAGAACTATTATTTTTTAACTCTGTAGGATGTCAGATGATTAAGATGATATCTACAAAAATTTATGCAACCCAATGTTATAACTAGTCCAACAAATTCATATGAAATATTTACTTTTTAGTGCACCTAAGTGGAAGGCTCAAGTGAGCTTTTCTATTTGAAATGTATATCAATTGTTGTTGTTGACTTTTCTCATTTTCATCTTCTTCTCCAGAACCACCGGGCCAATATCAACCAAGTGAAAGGGGTTCAAGTTTTTTTCAAATGATGGGCCATGCCCTCTTTTATGGGGAAAAAATTACAAGTACAAATTAGTGAAATCTTTTAAAAATCTTCTCAAGAATCACTGGACCAGTAAATATAAAACATGTGGAATCATTCTCAAGAAGGGTGGATTCAAATTTATACAAATCTCCCCCCCCCCAGTGTATGGTGGAACCAGAATGGATCAAGTTTTACATCCAAGAACAGCAACACCACGATTGTCATATAAATGTGGAAACACCTTCAGGTCTATGGAAGGGAATTACCGCCAAAATTCTATGTATCTTGCTTTTATTCTTATTCTGCCTACTTCTTTATGCTTTGTTATTATTGTAATTATATGTCACTTTATTGTTTTCATATTCGTCTTTATTACATTTCACTTTGACTTTTATCATTCTTCATTTTGTCTTTACTTCAATGTTGCTTTATTCTTGTAAATTCATTCTACTTTCTTTTAAACTTAAACAGTTTCTTTAATAAATTATTAGCATTATCTCTACTTCGAATGTTAATTCAATCACGCTTACAATGAAGCATATTCAATGAAGACGAATGGAAGTTGTCAAACCGTCAAAATTTAGTGCGGCATTATAACGCTAGGTGGCGTGGTGTTCGCTACGAGTGTTGGTAAAACTAGGTAAGAAAACCCGGGTCGGGTTACATGAGATTCTTATATACGCCTTAATACTTTATCAATCGAACTTCTGAAGGCCGGATCCGATCTCCCGATCCAATGATGGAAACTCCATATTTAGTTTCTCTGGGCACACAGGAATTGCGGCTTCTTTTTTCAGACATAACTTTATACTATACTATTTGTTCATTTAAAGGCCGACCCACTTTTTGTAAGAGTAAGGGTCAAATAAGTAAATGTAGTACGTATAGTAGGAAGAAAATTTAAATTTGATTCTATAGAAGAAGTTGAATCTAACTCAAAACCCACCCCGCCCCCGAAATACGATTTCATTGGCGTCGTAAGCTAATTGAAAGTGTGTGTGTGTGGGGGGGGGGGGGGGGGGGAGGGGGGGTAAGTATAATAAATTTTTGGGACCTTCCAAAAAAAACCTGACAAGCAATGTCCATTTTCCAAACACAAAAATCCTATTTCGTGAGGAGGGTAGGGTGGGGGTGGGTTGAAGGTTTGAACTCCAGTGCCAAAGTTTTTTTTTTCCCAAATACCACCAGTTTCCCTATTTTATACCTTTACTGCATCGTGTCCATGGAAAGTGGGGGGGGGGGGGGCTAAAGCTACGCAGGAATGTTCAATGTCTATACTAAGTCTATCTTTGGAAAGAAGTGGGGGCTAAGCCCCCCCCCCCCCTCCCCGGTACCGACACCTATAGATGTATTTTCAAGTTTGGACAATATCCAATTTTCTGGAGTATTTTGCGCTTGTCAAGTTGTTTTCAGTCGGGTAGCTTGAATATTTATTCTCTTGTTGCCCCCCTCCCCTCTTTCAAAAACGATGCTACGTCACTGTTCTCTCGCCTGAAAAATATAGCTCTACTCAAGTTATTTGTTGGATATTTGAATTAAAGTTTAATTGTTATAAAAAGGTTAAAGATTTTGAAACTAGTTAACCCTTATAAATTGGGTTTTTTTTCAGAACCTTCCACTGAACTGAACTTTATTTCACAACAGATAGTCACTGCTTATGCGCGTGATTCTAGGGACAGGGCTTTGCAAAGGAGTGAGGAGCGTTATGGATAGGCAGGCGCGGATCCAGAATTTTTTTCCAGTTGGGGGGGGGGGGGGCAACTCAGTCAAAAAAAATCCAATCCCAGAAGTTTCTTGACAAGCATAAAAAGAAGAAAAAAACCTAAACTTGCTCAAACGTCAAAATTCTATTTCATGGGGGGTTAACTTTTTTTCCTTGTTTTAGTAACCTTGTTAATTCCAAGGGGTCCTACCCCCCCCCCCCTCTAGATCCGCGCAAGGAAGGCGAAGTCGGAACCAGACTACATGCACCCAGGCATACTAGAAACACCCCGGTCTTTTTTTCTGCATAAATATTTTATATTAAAATAGCACTTTTCAACAAAGAAAAAAATATCTTTAGTACGCACCGTGTTTGTCATCAACCAGGAGAGCTAAAAAACAATCTTAAAGCTCGAAAATTCTATTGGGTGGTAGTGAAGGGGGGGGGGGGTCGTCAACTTTTTTCAGTAATAAATTTTACTCATATGCCATTAAGTACATGACTTTTAATATATAAATTGACTATTAGTACTGCAACAAAAAGTGTAAGGGATGGGGGCGACAAGCCTTTCGCTGAACCTTTCCAGTAGTAAAAACTTACGTTTAGGTAAATGTTTCGTGGCCACCCTCCCCTCTACCGATGACTTACCCCATAGGAGGTTGTCCACCCGGAAGTCAGTATATATATTGAGACTTTGGTGGTGTGATTGTACATTGTATAATTTCCTTTTCGAGAATTTTTCATTCAAATGGAGAATCCACCTCTTGCCGGTGGAGAGCTGCAAATTTGTCCTATATACTCGGCACTTATAGCCATTGAGCAGTGAGGAATCTTTTTTCGTGCCAGCACCTACTGCGACACGGGACCTCAGATAATACGGTCTAGATCTCATCCGAAGGACAGAACTCCACATCCTATAGTGGGATTCGAACCCACGACGTATTGGTCGACTCCTTACTACTGTACTTCGTGACTCTATATAGAGCAGATGCCGTAACCACAGTGCCACGCGGGCGACTGCATCCAAAGGGGGGGGGGGGAGAGAAAGAGTCATTATCCATATTTACTCGTGAAGATTATCTATGTTTAACTAAATGGTTAAAATGATTTAATTATAAAACACTATTAAAATTATATTATTTAAATATTTATTCATAGATAACCAGGGACCTATATACTAGTATATAGGTCCCTGATTGAACGGATAACTTTTCTTCAAAAATTGAAAACGTTAGTATATATAAACATTGTTTTACGATTTAAAAAAAAAAAAACTATTCGGGGTAGGGGTTCCTAGGAATAGGGCGAATTGCTATGTATAGCGAGATTTCCCACGGAAGACTAGCTATATATTGAAACTTCCCCGGGGAGGGGGGGAGGAGTCCCACTGTATAGTCTTCAGAAGGAAGCATCACTATGTAGTCAGTCTTCCGGGCGGCTTACCATCTAGCGAGACTTCCGAGGGAATGGCATGTATCGGGTACATACCTGGACTTATAACAAACATCGTTCTTTTAAAAATTTAAGTTTGATTAATAAGTATTAAGGCAGAAAATTGAAAAAAACTCGAATAACCCCGGCCCGGGTTTGCTTACCTAATTTTACCAACACTCTTAGCGAACACCCCTGCCATCTAGCGTTATAATGCGGCACTAAATTCGGACAACTTGTATTCGTCTTCATTGAATATGCTTCATTGTTTGCGTGATTGAGTTAACGTTCCTAATAGTTATAATCATTTAAGAAACTGTATCAATTTAAAAGAAAGTAAAATGAATTTACAAGAATAAAGCAACATAGAAGTAAGGTCAAAATGAAGAAGGATAAAAGTCAAAGTGAAATGTAATAAAGACGAATATTAAAACAATAAAGTGACATATAATTACAATAATAACAAAGCATAAAGAAGTAGGCAGAATAAGAATAAAAGCAAGATACATAGACTTTTGGCGGTAATTCCCTTCCATACAGGTCATGAAGATTGAATTTTATTCAAATGATGAGGTCCCCATGGGGGAAGGGTGGGGCTACAGTGGGTGATCATTGTTTAACACAGAAATACATAGGGAAAAATCTTCTCAAGAACAGCAAAGACATGGTCATAATCATATATAAGCATCACTAGGAAATAGATTCATGTTCAAAACATGACTCCTATAGGAAAGGTAAAGCCACAATGGGCAGTCAACGATTAAGATATGAATACAGTCGATACACAGGAAAAAGCTTTTAAAATATTTTCAAGAAGAGCAAAGTCATGATTAGTCATCATAATAATATAAAAGCATACTCAGGTAATTAAGATTCAAATTTGTTCAAATCATCATGCCTTTTAGAAAAGAGGGGCCATAAAAGGGGATCATAGTTATTAATGCTGATTTCTGCTTTGTCCTTGCCAAATTGCTCAGGTGAGTGATGTGACCCCTTGGCCTCTTGTTTTATTTTATTTATTTCTTTATTTTGTTTTATTGCTTTAACCCCAAACTGAAAATGTTTTGACACCCCCCGCCCACCCCCAAATAAATACTGAAAATACTTTTTTAACTGTTTAGGTTCAAAAAGAATTTTTGGTATTTTATTTATTGACAAAAATTTTGGGAGATTTTGTTTCTTTTATCCAAAATTGTTTAAAGGAATCTTCGCCCGTTATGCAAATTATCCCATGTTTCCGACTATCGTTGATGCCCTATACTAACTAGACAGTGATTCCTTATACATGTATTTCCATTTCATTGTGAAATAAAATTGTAGATTTAGATTTTAAAAATGTAGACATAGATTTAAATTACACTAAGACTCCCATACTAATTTCAATAGTCCTCACCCACTAGTACTGACGTCAAATACAAAGGCAGTTGCACGAGATTTACATGCATATATGGCCTCCTTAGCGTCAGAAACAGAGACAGATGCGCAGATTTGCATGCATATTAGGCCTCCTTAGCTCCTGACTAGCTCCTGACATGTCGACATGCCTAATTTACATTCCGGTAGAATTATCAAGAAATGAACTCCGCTACCTCTGAAAGAGTTATCACAGAGAAGAAATTAGAAATGGAAATATTTTAGAATAGGTGTACAACACCACATATAGACATTAAAAATATAGCAGTTCCTTCAAGAATTTGAACTCTTCAACTCCATGGGAAAAAGACGAAAAAGTTCAAACTACATTGCGTATGTCCTTAAGCCTCATTTTCCCTTTCTGTTGTAGGAGTTCATAAGATTAAGATGATATACATGTACGTAAAAATAGGCAAGTTGTTCGCTCTTCATCTGGGAGGATCTTGACGACAGTTAATTTGTAACAGTATGAGAAAAATGTTTAATATTAATAACACGGACAAAGGTGTCTGGCAATAAGATAATACCTGCAAAATTTTATTATCCTAATCTTTAAATCTTATCGGCTTTGATTAAATCACCCACTAGATAATGCAAAAAGGTGTCCACCACTGCATAAAATAAAGCCCAATCCAATAGGATTGTTTTCTAGGGATAAAAGGCAGCCGGCCTGCATTGTCCAGACTTCCTATACATTAAATAGACATTTAAAACTGATCCAATCCATGCATGCAATTATGCATTGTTGTTCTCTTTGTAGTTTTAAACTTTAGAACTCTTAAGATCGACGCCCTCAAAATGTAATTAAAAATACGGTTAATGAAAAAGGAGAGGGAATGAATTCAGGGCAAATAACAATGACGGGAAATTGAATTTGATTTAGAAATAATATTTAATGATTTGAACAATATGGAGGTGAAACTGTTTTCGATGCTAGTTTTTATGTGGTAAACCGAGACAAAGCAATGAATGTAGAGGTAAGATACATATTTCTACGTATTACAAACAGCAAAGTAAAATAACGTATTCCTTACGGTAAAGTTTGATTCTGAAAGAAAAAATATATATATATATAAGAAACCTTAATCACAGGGCAAATGAACAAAATACAAAAAAGTGAAGAATGTCAAAGATTTAATAGTCAGTAAAATACATAGCCATACAAATGATGGGTACTAATAAAGCAAATGGACAAATTTTCATTCAATGTATTCTCTCTCTCTCTCTCTCTCTCTCTTAGTTTATTGCACAAGAACCTTTTTCGGATCGGACGATTACGCTAACGAAAAGATCTAGAAAAAGATCCACCACTTCTCAAAGGTCGTAAATGCAGAGTATAGAATGTCCAATTTGAAGCCCTACATTAATTGGCAACTGGTGGCGTCTCATTATAAGTGAAAAATGGTCGAAGAGAAACAAGCAACTTGAAATATGTCCCTAAGATATGTACAGTATTCCCCACACAGGGTTCATCAGTAACATTAGTGTATGACTTTTGTTGAAAATATCTTGAAAAGCTTTATTCATACACAATGAATAGTAAAGTCAAATGTCTTTGGGAAGGCCAGGTAAAAGAAATGGACAAAGTCTCTTGAATGTTTTATTAGGCATTTCCAAGTGTTTTTTCCTCTTTTAGCATCCACCCATCTTTCAAAAACCTAGCTACATACTCACAAAAACACACAACTCAAAATTATTTTTAAAAAAAACAGACTTCATAGTAATAAAAATTACGTAATTCAAAGGTTGATTTTATTTATCTATTTTTCATGTAGACGAAGTTGAATAGCTTGATATGTAAAAGCAAACACAGCTTGATAAAAATATCTTGATATGTTTCTTTGAAACGTCGATAAAACAAATTTGAGAAAAGTGAAAAGGAAAAGTCAAGGTCAAAATTGATGTCTTTAGATAGCTTTCATCAACAGTTTAATTTAGAAAAGATATTTTCAATTCTTCTTTGAAACTAAACACAAATTTAAAGTCCATGCCAAAAAAAAAGGTCAGGGACAAACTTGTTCATGTTTTACATAGCTCTCATCAATATGTATATATAAGCATATTAAGTTTGATAAAAATATCTTGAATACTTTCACTGAAATTTGGCAAAAAATTAATCTGCAGTTAAGGTCAAAGGAAAGGTCAAAATTGTTGATGCAGTTACTTTCCACCAATATGTATAAGCATATCGCATATCGGTATATGGTTTCATTAAAATCTCTTGAATAGTTTCTATGAAACGGAGGTTAATACCATTTTAAGATAAATGATGAATGTCATAGGAATGACAAGGTTTTAAAAAAATGAATAAAATAAAATTTGAAACTAAGCATAAGTGAGATCAAGGTCAAAGGAAAGGTCAAAAAGGTCGATGCAATTGGACATTATGCAATATGCATACTCATAAAGTGTAACAGGTTTGATAAAAATATCATAAGTTTCTTTTAGAAATTAAAAACAAGAACAATAGAAAGGTCAAGTGGAAAAATGATGATGCATTAGAATAGTTTTTATGATATCAGTACGTCTCGGCGTACGAATATGAAGTTTGATAAAAATATCTTCACTATTTTTTTTTTTTCAATATTATTATTATTTTGAATCTGAAATAAACATAAAGTGTGACGAAATGATAGGGTTACGGAAGACTGTTCATGGTTTGTGAAAAGACAGAATAAACCGCCTCGCTTTGCATCAATTTAACTTGTACATATTAGTTATTGTACGATGCGAAATGTGCATGCCCATTTTGTACCCAGTCTTAATGTCACAAGGTGCAGGGGATTTAAATTTAACACTAATTTACATTATCTTTTTAAAGATCCATATTAATTAATCTTGGATAAACCGTAAAATTGTAGTACTATACATATTTCTAACAGAAGATGTATATTTCTAACACAATTTAAAAGTCTCACCAAATGCCTTTGGATGTGTATTATTTACCCCACAAGTGCATGCGTTTTGTTGAACTTATGGTTGGTTCTTTTTCTCACGAAGGTTCTTTTCTATTAATTTTTCACGACTTATCAATACCTCCGATTGACAGATCGCTATTGATTTTTCAACACAAAACAGATAAATCAAAACACAGATTACATAGACTTGTAGGACCCAGATTAGCTGAGTATAAATGCCTCTGGATATTTCTCCATCTGTGGACATATAGACGAGGGGAATATGTCACCGGAGTACCGACAATACTGTGAGTAGTTTTAGTACTTTGATTTTTTTTCTTTAACTTTTAGGATTCCCTGGAGCAGATAAGATTGGGCAGCGGTGACGACACTCTTTCAAAGCAGCATCGGCCCAATGACAAATTTAGAAACCGTATGTATCGCTCTGGAGTCATTAGTATCAGTATCATACTGATTATATGTGGGTGGTACATTAAGGCCAACATGCATCCTCGGTTGCGATATTGGAGTCGATCAAACCAGTGCAAGGCAGGGTCTCAAATCAACGATGAATCTTTAAGTCATTGAGGGAGTATTTTTTAAGTTCAAATGAAAAAGAAAGTCGCCCCAGTGGCTGCTTTTAAAAAATCCCTGCATACATTCAAAATCATTGCATATTTGGTCAACTCCAGTCTGATTAAAACCAGCCCCCTTCTCCTTTCACTCGTCAGTGACGAGTGAAAGGAGAAGGGGGCTGGTTTTAATCAGACTGGGTCAACTCTAGCTCAACAGATGCGAACTCTCCTCCGTATGTTACATTTGTCATCAAAACATGACGGGGAGTTCTAAATTCATTGCTGATTCGAGTTTGGTCAATGGGAATTGACAAAGTTTAGAACCTTTAACTCTGGGAGATTTAGTTCACAGATAGCACCTTCATAAAGCTTGACTGGTAGTGGAAACTTACGAGTCTTTTTTTAAGTAAAGTGCCAGCAACGTTTCGTACCTTTCGTCAGTATAGGATGCGCAAGTTATTATCCTAGTGTAAAACCCTCCAACATATTTTCTATTTTTAGTAGGGATGTCAACGAGTACCCGGTTAACCGGGTACTCGATCGAACGTCCGAGTATCGAATACTAAAATCGGTACTCGGTTACTCGGATGTATATTTTTGAATATTTCATAGCTTATTTATTAATCCAATAAAAATCTGTTTTAAAACGTAAAATGCTTATTGTACTTGTACATACAGTAATTAGGGTTTCCCACATCTCTAAATGACCGTTATCGCCTTTGACAGTGTTTGTATAGTAATTATCGTGACCAAGCACCTGCTACCTGGCCTTCTCACCTTTGGCTGTGAGTGTCTTCTACCATTATTTTTGATTTGCTTTGTTTTCACTGAATATCTAATATATTTAAATGAGTTAGATAATTTTGTCAATTCTCCGAGAGGGCAAAGCGTGCGATTGTTGATATGGTTGTATTTGATTACACGCCAATACAATTGGTTGAAGGCAAAGGCTTTTAAAAAGTGATGTCCATCGTTGCACTATACTACAAAATACCGTACCGAAACACTATATAATATAGGAGTGAAAAAGTGTGCGAAAATCGTAAATCCGCTCTGTTTTGAGAACTCAAGGTCAAGTTCAAGTTGATACTACACGTAGATCTGACGACTGATACCTGGACGTCAAACGCAACAAAGAGTTACAATTTACGGAAGGAGTGTTTTTATTAAAAACAAAAACAGTGTGAACCACTTATGATTATATTTCTTGTGTTTATCTGATATTTTAAAAAAAATGTTATATTAAATTTCGTCGGGCACGAAGTGCTTATCATTGTTAAATCAGAAATACATTTACGGGTAAACCTCCTATCAAAGCATGTGGTTTTATTTCTACAAGAGTTTTCAATGTTTTACAGTCATCAATTTACTTGTTCATATTTATTTACACTTTTTACCGAGTACCCGGGTACTCGATCGGAAAAACGTCCGAGTAACCGAGTACTAAAAATTGACCGATTTGACATCCCTAATTTTTAGTATAAAATTATAAGAGGGTCAATTTTACACAATGATAATAGTATGATTCCCTGATTAATTTCCTAAGTGTAGTTCATTGTCACGAAAGATCACCAGCTGAAAAGTTAATACTGTGACCAGTCGAAACATCGCATTACTTTTCACAGCTTCTTAAACCTGTGTGGATAAAAAAGAAAAGTAGAGCATGAAATTACTAGTAACATTACATTGACCCTGGTCATTTATTCAGCAAGTACTTGAAATGCAGCTTCAATGTTTATAGGATAGAACTGAGTGAATGAATTCCAAGATGTAACACTTCATTCATATGCCAGTCTGATACAAGTTCAATAATAAATGTAATATTTAGTGCTTTAAATGGGAAAGGATACCAATCGAATACTCGATGTCAAAGACTTTAGGTTAAAGACTTTTAAAATAAACCAATATATCTTCACGTTTCCTCTACATCACACTGTGAACAAGTCAGCGTAAGTGAAATTGTGGTAAAATGTTTATCCTCATATGTATGTGGACACCCATTAATGAAATTAACATAGTTTTAATTGGCATAACTGTGTATTCTATTTCTAGTAACATCAGCTTTACGTGAGCGTTGGCTCCACTCAGCGCCCCGCCCAGACATGGGAAAAACAATCTCCCCTCACCGCCTCCCCCTACATATTATCCGGAGGAACCTCCAAAACAGGGAGACATGCAGTGCGCATGCGTCACTCAGAAACTGGACGAGTGAGGAAAAAGAAAGTAAAAGACAAAGGTGGCAGAAAGATTTTGAAAATAAATGGAAGAATGAAATAGTCAAAAGGTAAATGTCCTTTTGGTTTAGGTATGATAACTGTCCATCCATAACTGTATCAGTCTCTTGTTTATTTATTTTCCAATCACCATTAATTTATGCACTTTTATGCAATGGATACAGTAGGCTTAAATCTACATGTTCATTTAAATTATTCCGCATCTATTGCTATTCTGTCTTTATCTTGTTTTTCTCTTCAGGAATGCCTCATTTCAGCATCGCCTGCCCTACTGCCGTAGTGTTCATATCCCCCCCGTTCCAGTACGACAGCTGTCCGCTAGCTCTAACGTGGACACCCAGCCCTTCTTCTACACCAGCGACTCTCCCCGCCCCCGCTCACAGAAGGAGAGGGAACGAGTCAGTCGACACTTCATCCACCCCCAGTGGAAATCGGAAACTATCTCATGGGTTAGATTTGATCAACCAAAGACAAGGAAAATTGATCGGTTTAGCTTATTCTGAGCCATTTTGGACTACCAGTAAATTCTGACCAGTTGACATTGCTTTTACATGGCTCTGGAAACATTTCAAGTTACCTCCCTCTTTAAATTCTACAAAGGAGTCCATCTTCATCTTCTCAGTAAATTTGGTCACTTTAATAATTTAAAATCAAATACTGACAAATAATAAGTATCTAATGTTTATTTAACAGATAGTTGGTTAATTGCATACAGAACCAACATACAGAAGCAAATCATTCTCTCTATGTTATACATTAACGACTGTATAATTACAATATAGGGTGATATCTTAAATCATCATACAACTGGTGTACAATGTATGAACTGTTGAAATATTTCAAAACACATCATTAAACTTGCATATCTTGAAGACAATAAAATCAGGTCTTGCAGTCATTCTTGATTTTTTTTTCACAATGCAGTCATTCCATGGAACTGCAGTTTTCTCACCTACAGAAAACCACAGTATAATAAATCATATTCCATTTGGTCAGTCAGATGTGCATTAAAACACTTTGTGTTTGCTGACACTAACAGAACATCAGTTATCTCCCACTATCCACGATATGAACCGAGATGATACAGAGAAAGGTGAAGGATGAGATGTGTGGTGAATCTGACAATCTGTCGGGTTAGCCATCCTCCTTAGGGGGTGTAAACCAACCTAAAACCAACAAAAGGCAATTTAATAACTTCTAAAAAATATTTTTGGCAATTTTTTTTCTATGATAATATACAGCTTTATAATACAGCTATCAGAAATAAGTGAAATGTCAAAAAAAGTCTGATAAAAATCTATTTAAAGCTGAACAAGATTCGTATAAAGAATTTGTCGGCCATATTCAATCTGTCTCGTCGCCCCTGTGGCATAGTGGTTAGAGCACCTGCTCTAAAGTATGGAGTCGATCCTAATGTCGTGGGTTTGAACCCCACTGTGGAACATGGAGACTGGTCCTTCGGCTGAGATGACCTGTAAACTGAGGTCCCGTGTCGACACTGGTGCTGGCACGAAAAGACTCCTCACTGCTCAATGGCCGAGTGCGGAGTATAGGACAAAATTCGTAGGTCTCCACCGGCAAGTGGTGGCGTCTCCATATGAGTGAAAAATTCTCAAGAACATACAATCAATCCATTATTCTGTATATCTGAGGGCACCTCTATACAGAGCAGTTCACTAAGACACCATTCAGTGTACTCAATTGTCACAGTTGTAGACAGACTGCATGCTATTCAGCACTCGATAGTGACAAAAATAACTAGAACTGTCCAAATGGGACAAAATACCCCCCGCTGGGTTTTTTCAGAAGTAAGTTTTTCCATAATAAAGATATGTATCTCAATGAAGTATGAACTTTTTCTTCCAGTGACCTTGAAATTCCCCAAATGACCTTGGATCAAGGTCATGACATACCCTTGGGTCATGGGCAATCTTTGTGTGAAATGAAAACCTACCAAGTTTATCAATAAGAAAGATATGGACCGGACATGAATTACGAACTTTTTCTTCCAATGACCTTGAACTTCCCCAAATGACCTTGGGTCAAGGTCATGACACACCCTTGGGTCACGGGCAATCCCTGTGTGGAATGAGAACCTACCAAGTTTATCCATAAAAAAGATGTAGACCGGACATGAATTATGAACTTTTTCTTCCAGTGACCTTGAACTTCCCCAAATGAACTTGGGTCAAGGTCATGACACACCCTTGGGTGAAGGGCAATCTTTGTGTGAATTGAGAACCTACCAAATCTATCCATAAGAAAGATATGGACAGGACACAAATTATGAAAATTTTCTTCCAGTGACCTTGAACTTCCCCAAATGACCTTGGGTCATGGTCACTCCACACACCCTTAGGTCATGGACAATCTTTGCATGAAATGATAACTTAACAAGTTTATCCATAAGAAAGATATGGACCGGACACGAATTATGAACTTTTTCTTCCAGTGACCTTGAACTTCCCCAAATGACCTTCGGTCAAGGTCATGACACACCCTTGGGTCATGGGCTATCTTTGCATGAAATGAGAACCTACCAAGTTTATCCATAAGAAAGATATGGACCGGACACGAATTATGAACTTTTTCTTCCAGTGACCTTGAACTTCCCCAAATGACCTTGGGTCAAGATCATGACACACCCTTAGGTCATGGGAAATCTTTGTGTGGAGTAGTAGATTCTAATGTCCCTCCGTAAGAAAGATATGGACCGGACACGTTTGCACAGACAGACGGACAAGGTGATTCCTATATACCCCCCCCCAAACTTCGTTTGCGGGGGGTATAACTAAGTACTTTTTCTAATGCAGGAGAGTAAGATACCAAATACACAACAGTTGCACAGGTCAATGCGGTATAAAACAAACATAAACATGCCTAACTGCAATTAAATATCAACAAAGGTAATGCAAGATAACCAGCATGAACGTGGGTCACCATTCCTCACCGCTACCCATGACAATAAAGCAGTAAGGTGTAAAAAATACAAAGACTATATCCTGGTGCTGATATTGTAGATAGTAATATCAAAATGCCTGTTTACAAATTGTGTCAGCTTTAAAATTTAAAAGATTTTAGCATTCAGAATCTTGACCATTGAGGTTTTATTACATAAACTAGAAATATGTCCGTAGGACATCAATGCCCCGCCAAGTGTATATCAGTAATGCAACATGAAAATTCAATTTGTGTATGAAATTTCAGAATATCTTGAATAGTGATGCAGTTGAATTGCTTACATCAGTATGTATCAGCATATGAAGTTTAACACTAATTTAAGAAAAGTGGGGTCAAGGTCAAAGGAAAGGTCAAGGTCAAAAAAAGATGAGGCTGTTGCATAGCTCTCATCAATATCTATCACCCTATGAAGTTTGATGAAAATATCTTGGATAGTTTCTTTGAAACTGAGCTTTGAACTAAGCTAAACGCAAAGTGTGAAGGAAGGACAGAAGGATGGAAGACGGACATGACAAACACTATATGCCCCGGCCATATTCATGGTGGGGCATAAAAATACTGTATACAGGGTTATTTTTGCCCTGTGTTATTTTCACCCTTTTGCACTTGCGAACAATTTTGCCCCATTTTAAATTCGCCCAGTCATAATTCTGTTTAAGAAATTTTGCTGTATTATTTTAATTCGCCCCGTTTTAAATTCGCCCAATCGAGAAGAGGGCGAAAGGGGCGAAAATAAAACAGAGGCAAAAATTTCCTTGTATGCAGTAACCATGCCCCAAAACATAAATTTGACCCTGAAGTTGCATGTATCATAAAATCATCATGATGAAAAAAGGCGCGAATTACCGCATTACAAGCATTTTAAAGCATTTCTAATGCAAAGTAAGGCATCTTTAATCGTTCTACATTTGTGCAACGATATCGTCAATTAATTTTACGTTGAGGGTTATTTCTTAGATAAAAGATAAAAGTATATCCATATCAAGGATTTTAAACCACTGTGATAAAGGTATGATAATTTTCCAGTCCAAATACTGTCTGTCCGATGCATGGTAAACAATGTCCGATCCATGGTGAATTCTGAGTTATTTTTAAAACTCGATTTTTGGTAATATTTTCTCAATAAAAAGCATATAATTGTGTCCCAAATTCAAATTTTAATCACATACTAAATGTTTAGTTCCATTTTGATAACTTTCCGTAGATAGCAAAATCGCTAGAACTTGTTGAAGTACAAGGGTGTCCGATGCATGGTGAATTCACCCTATTTTAAGGTAAGATAAGATAACAAAAGCCTTCACTCACCATTTTTTTCATGTATATGCACCAGGGATTTGAAAGACTGTTGGGCTCGTGCTAAGCTATACTGATTCTGAAAAGTAAGATATCACAATATAAGGGTTGTATGACCTGTTTCGGATAAAAAAAAAAGACAGTTTGATGTTATTAGAAGAGTATTGTTATGATTAAACCATTCTTTGTTGTCTAGCAAAACTATAAACAACTAAAGGCCACAATGCTCACTACCGGCATTGTCCTTGTGATCTTTGCTTTCTTGAGAAAATTTTATGATTTTTCCTACTCATACTCCAAAACCTTTATCCCTTGTAGTGGTCCTAATTTCCCCTGGGGTTACACACTGAAAAATCTTTCATCTTCATTACCCAAGGATGCTTCCATATAAATATGACTGATCATGGCTTTGTTAAAAAAAAAAAGACATGCATCTTCCCTTCCTTAAGGTAGGATACTTTCATATAAATATGACTGATAACAGCTTTCCTATCTTTGATAAATTTTTAAAGATTTTTTTCTATATATTCTCTATACTGTACATTATCTCCCCTTGGAAGAGGACCCTTTTATTTGGAAAAATAATTAAAACCCCGTCACCCAAGGATCCTTTGAGCTAAGTTTGGTTGAAATCTGCCTAAGTGGGTCTGAAGAAGAAACTGTGAAAATTTAACCATAACAATTACCTCAACAGAGAAATTTCAATCAGAAAAGCACACATGAGCCTTCAGCTCAGGTGAGCTAAAAACTTTCAAATCAGTTTTCAAATATCATAAGTGAAGTGTTTATCAAAGGGTAACCTTCTGATTTTATAATACAACAGATACATCAACATAGGGACAAAAGACCCCTTATAATCAGAGAGTACTTAAGAAAGGTGTATAAAGTGACCTACTTTAGAAGCACTGAATTGGATCCTGGCCTTGCCTTTGACCAGCGTGGCACTGATCTGTAAAATCACTGACTCCATACCATAGGCACTGCTCCAACCCTGTAATAAAGGCCCAGTTCTGCATTACTCATCCATTAGCTACACTGAAGGGAATCTTTTATCATATCTAACCCTTTTTCAGCTTAGAAATTCTGCGTATCTGTCCTTTCTTAGGATCTATTTTTCCCTTTTTTAAAGCTCATATAAGCTTGAGGATTTTCAGAAAAAAAAATTACATCACACTTTCCAATCACCAACCAAATCTCATACAGCAAGGAAAACACTGGACTTACTTGTCGAGTTAATAACTCCATACAGATAGCTCCCCCATGTAAGACGTAACCTCCATTTAAGACTGGATTTACAACCCGTACAAATGGTGGCTCAAAGGGGAAATTATCCTGGAAATTCAAAAATAAAACTGGTATCACCATCTCAATCAGTTAATGAACAATATATTTCACAGGCGACAAAATTAAGAAATTTTAAAGGTACATGTGTAATTTTACAATTATAAAATTAGGGCAGTTTTAAACCTCTTTAAATGGACTTACATTGGCAAATTAAAAATAAATAAAATACCAAAATTTTTTCCACTTCACCATTTGAAATGCAAATCTAAACCTGTTCTTTCTTGATGAAATATTTTTAAAAGTACTATGAGAAATGGCTATGAAAACCTCATCAAAAATCTCCAATTTCTTCATCATTAATATATCTATTATTTCTTACATAAAATTAATGTATCAGTTTTCGAGCTTTAAGAATGTAACCAGCACCTAGAAAGTTCCATGCATTGTGTTTGGATAAGATTTTTATTCTGGGGTTTGTGTGTTTCCAATCCTAATCTTCAGTGAAGAAGATAGAAAACATACATGTTGATTATTCAGTTTACCTTAAAGGTGAAGTTGAGGAGAATGTGATCCTTGCCATGTTCCTTTTTATACTGTAACAGATCCTGGTGGAGAGAACTATCGGTGTCAACCCTGAAATGAAGGCAAGATGGTCATTATAGATCAGCTCACAGGGTTGTAACTGTACAATCAATGCTTAGCTTATACATGTATACTGTCTTACAAATAACAATGATGGGGATGTATGTACATGTTCTATGTTACAATTAATGAGTTTTCCTGTACACTTTTAAATCAAATTTACAAAAGCTTTAACTCATTTGCATAGTGTATTTAATTAACATCAATTTGTTTTATCTTTACAGAGAAAAATCGGATGCGAATACTGAGAGAAATTTACATGTTTTCTGAATATACATATCTATCTGTTTTTTTTTGTTTTTTTTATGATAATACGAGAAATAGTAAAATCTGCTTACTTTTTTAACTTCACATTCCACTCATATAAACTGTCATTGACTAGATCAACTGAAAATATACCTGGCAAAGAGAAATAGAATGTAAAATTGCAAATAAGGCCAAAAAAAATAATAGTCTTGTTTCCTGCTACCTGCCTGAAAGAAATAGGGTAGGTAGGTCGGAAAATTATTTTATTTTTTCATTTTATTTTATTTTTTCCCAATGGTATTTGTTGGATATGAACTATTACAAAACCAAATTAAACATTTCATAGGTCAATATTATCATTTGAAATAAGTAATTTTCATGCAAGTCCATATTTAAAACATATATATTTCATGAAATACCACTTAAATGTATATTTCTTCACTTTTGGATCATGAAATTGTTGATTTTCCCTCAAAAACTAAATAAAAACTTTAGGGTCGGGTGCAAAACAAGAGGCCCATGGGCCACATCGCTCACCCGAGCATTGTGGCTAGGAAAAAGTAGTAATTGGTTTACTATTGAAAAGTTTGAATCCAAAAGTTTGGCCCCGCTCATGATTTGAACAAACTTGAATCTACACTACCTGGG
The DNA here is from genome assembly GCF_032062105.1 of Saccostrea cuccullata. Taxonomy (NCBI): domain Eukaryota; kingdom Metazoa; phylum Mollusca; class Bivalvia; order Ostreida; family Ostreidae; genus Saccostrea; species Saccostrea cuccullata. The sequence goes on along the minus strand of NW_026928425.1, from coordinate 16,475 downwards.
GATGCTTCCATATAAATATGAGCAATTATGGCTCTGCTGTTCTTGAGAAGAAGATTTTTAAAGAATTTTCCTATATATTTCTATATAAAACTTTGGTCGGCCATTGTGGCCCCGCCCTACCCCCGGAGGTCATGATTTGAACAAACTTGAATCTACACTACCTGAGGATGCTTCCATATAAATATGATCAATTATGACTTTGCTGTTCTTGAGAAGAAGATTTTTAAAGAATTTTCCTATATATTTCTATGTAAACTTTGGTCGGCCATTGTGGCCCCGCCCTACCCCCGGGGGTCATGATTTGAACGAACTTGAATCTACACTACCTGGGGATGCTTCCACATAAATATGAGCAATTCTGGCTTTGCCGTTCTTAAGAAGAAGATTTTTAAAGAATTTTCCTATATATTTCTATATAAAACTTTGGTCGGTCATTTTGGCCCTGCCCTACCCCAGAGGGTCATGATTTGCACAAATTTGAATCTGGCTACTTGAGGATGCTTCCATATAAATATGAACAATCATGGCTGAGTTGTTGTTGAGAAGAAGATTTTAAAAGAATTTTCCCATATATTCCTATGTAAAACTTTGATCATCAATTGTGGCCACGACCTACCTCCTGGGGTCAAGATTTGAACAAATTTGAATCTACACTACCTGGGGATGCTTCCATATAAATGTGAGCAATTATGGCTCTGCTATTCTTGAGAAGAAGATTTTTAAAGAATTCTCCTATATATTTCTATATAAAACTTTGGTCGGCCATTGTGGCCCCGCCCTACCCCCGGGGGACATGATTTGAAAAAACTTGAATCTAGACTACCTGAGGATGTTTCCCCATAAGTTTCAACTTTCCTGGCACAGTGGTTCTTAAGAAGAAGATTTTTAAAACATACCACCAAATTTTCACTAATTCTCAATTATCTCCCCTTGAATAAGGGCATGGCCCTTCATTTGAACAAACTTGAATCCCCTTCACCCAAGGATGCTTTGTGGCAAGTTTGGTTGAAATTGGCCCAGCGGTTCTTAAAAGAAGTCGAAAATGTGAAAAGTTTACGGACAGACAGACAGACGGACAGACGGACAGACAGACGGACGGACGGACAGACGGACGCCGGACAAAATGTGATCAGAAAAGCTCACTTGAGCCTTCGGCTCAGGTGAGCTAAAAATAGGGTAGGTCGGGTAGCAGAAAACAAGACTATTCTTATTTTTGGCCTAATGAAAGTACTTCCTTAAAATATTAAACATAGCACAATATCAGAAATTAGCCAATATTATCACTTTAGAGAGGAAATGTTTACCTAGAGCTACAAAAATATTAAATCTAAAATACATAACAAGCATATCCTAGTGAATTTAAAAGAAAGTATTCATTGACAACTAGGCCTTCTACAAGCAATTCTTAAGGTTGATTTCAATAAGATAACATTACAGTTAAGGTTTGAAGTTTAAAATAAAAGTAATTCAAAATAGCAAGAGCATGTTCAGGGTCATAAAAAAAAATAAGTCAGACTGACCACTGATCACTGACTTTAAATGGGGAAGTTTATAATGTCTGCTGCTAACTCACCCATTTTGGTACTCTCTGATTTGTATACATCCCTCAGTTCCTTCATTAACCGGTCTGTGGCCTGGACAGAACCAGTTACAGATCCCTACAATATATCAACATCTGTTTACAACACACTCCTAAAGGACTGAACCAGTTACAAATCCCTACAATATATCAACATCTGTATACCACACTCCTTAAGGACTGAACCAGTTACAGATCCCTACAATATATCAATATCTGTATACGACACACTCCTTAAGGACTGGACCAGTTACAGATCCCTACAATATATCAATATCTGTATACGACACACTCCTTAAGGACAGAACCAGTTACAGATCCCTACAATATATCAACATCTGTATACAACACACTCCTTAAGGACTGAACCAGTTACAGATCCCTACAATATATCAATATCTGTATACGACACACTCCTTAAGGACAGAACCAGTTACAGATCCCTACAATATATCAACATCTGTATACAACACACTCCTTAAGGACTGAACCAGTTACAGATCCCAACAATATATCAATATCTGTATACAACACACTCCTTAAGGACTGAACCAGTTACAGATCCCTACAATATATCAACATCTGTATACAACACACTCCTTAAGGACTGAACCAGTTACAGATCCCTACAATATATCAACATCTGTATACAACACACTCCTTAAGGACTGAACCAGTTACAGATCCCTACAATATATCAACATCTGTATACAACACACTCCTTAAGGACTGGACCAGTTACAGATCCCTACAATATATCAACATCTGTATACAACACACTCCTTAAGGACTGAACCAGTTACAGATCCCTACAATATATCAACATCTGTGTACAACACACTCCTTAAGGACTGGACCAGATACAGATCCCTACAATACATGTATATCAACATCTGTATACAACACACTCCTTAAGGTCTGAACCAGTTACAGATCCCTACAATATCAACCAGGGATAAATCTAGGTTTTTGGGGAAACTACCCTTTCTGGAGATATTGGGAAAATCAGCTGGGGTCTGGGAACCACTCACGTGAGTGCAGGACAGGCCCTGATTGAGGGCAAATTGAATTTCAGCATTTTTATGACCATTTAAAGTGCAAAAAGTAGAAATTAAAACCATATTTCTTATATACTGAAAAATTTTACTTTAAATTTTCAGTCTCTGTGAAGGAAAAAAAAACATTTGTGGTTTTTATTATTGTAAGGGGTATATTTTACTCATCAAAAGGGGAAAATTAGATCTTCAGGGGAAATTTTCTCTAGGGGAAAAAAACCCAATATTGGTAGTAAATATGCCCTAGATTAATCCCTGTCAACATCTGTATACAACACACTCCTTAAGGCAGGGGTCTAGAATTATGCTTTCCCGTTGCCCGGGGTGAGTAAAAATCTGTACGGGAAAGTATGATCTTGGGTCATGCTCACCCGCTCGGGAAAGTAAAAATTAAAAGACAGTAGACACCAATGTTGTTGAAAGTCGTTTTTTTCACGAGTTTTGATTGAAAATTTAATTTATTTACTTAACTAGTAAGTTGTAGGAAGCGTTTTCCGTCAAATAAATACATTATCAGTACTGGAAATACTTGCTAGCTGTATAAATGAAAAACCGAATACAGGTGAATTTTATTAGGAAATGTTAAATGGTAAAAATCAGCCTATGTGATATTGTTAATTTTTTGTCATTTTGTTCTTCCTCTTAAAATTCACCTGGCTTGGTGTATTTTTCTTAAGTTTATATCACACTTTTAGCACCATGGTAACATATTCTGAAATTTGTTTTCACCTGTAAACCTTTACTGAATGTGATTTGTCTCTATTTGTTTTTTCATTGAAATTTTACTAATATTTTCCAAGTCTTTCTCATATTCCAGTTCTTAGGAGAAAAAATTCTAAGAACCATCCACTTTTCTAAACTTGTGACATGATATTAAATCTTCTTCAAAGAAAAAAATTGTTTGTATCATCTGTCCTTAAGGTAATCCAATCTATGGTTTTGTCCTATCCTTTATTGGATTACCACTGTTGTGATCTACATTGACATAATCCTGCCTCTGGTTGTATAACCTTTATTGGATTATATCTGTTTTGACCTACCTTAAGGTAATCCTGCCTCTGGTTTTGTTATATCCTTGATTGGATCATGTTTATTGGATTATCTCTGTTGTGACCTACCTTAAGATAATCCTGCCTTTGGTTTTGTTATAACCTTTATTGGATTATCTCTGTTGGATTATCTGTGTTGTGACCTACCTTAAGGTAATCCTGCCTCTGGTTTTGTTGTATCATTTATTGGATTATCTCTGTTGTGACCTACCTTAAGGTAATCCTGCCTCTGGTTTTGTTATAACCTTTATTGGATTATCTCTGTTGGATTATCTGTGTTGTGACCTACCTTAAGGTAATCCTGCCTCTGGTTTTGTCGTAACCTCTCTAGCACCATGACTTGTTCTGTGTCGATTCCTTCCACTTCCTTCATCTTCTGTTCACTCCTATTAATCAGGGAAAAAAAATTCTGATTGTGCCTTTCTTTTATCTTCAAAAACTAATAATTGTCATTTGTTCTGTAAAAAGACTTTCACTTTGTTTTGTTGTTAATAGTAAATTTTTTTTTTTTAAATGAGCGAAATTATAAACTGTTTGTCAACTTTAAATCCTTTATGGCAGATGTTAAACCTACGATGGAACATCTTCCTCCATGTCATAATGGTCCTCATCTTCTTCTTCCTCCTCATCCGAACTCTCCTCATTCACCTCCATCATCAGACCCTGATCATAGAGGACAAAAATGTGATCATAGAGGACAACAAGAGGCCCATGGGCCACATCGCTCACCTGAGCACTGTGGCTAGGAAAAAGTAGAAATTGGTTTATTATTTAATAATTTAAATCCAAAACTAGTCCCAATACCAATCCTGGCTTTGCTATTCTTGATAAGATGATTTTTAAAGAATTTTCATATATATGTCTATGAAAAACTTTGGTCGGCCATTGTGGCCCCGCCCTACCCCCGGGGTCATGATTTGAACAAACTTGAATCTACACTACCTGAGGATGCTTCCATATAAATATGAACAATTAGGGTTTTGTGATTCTTGAGAAGATTTTTAAAAAATTTTCCTATATATTTCTATGTAAAACTTTGGTCGCCCATTGTGGCCCCGCCCTACCCCCGGGGGTCATGATTTGAACAAACTTGAATCTACACTACCTGAGGATGTTTTCATATAAATATGATCAATTATGGCTTTGTTATTCTTGAGAAGAAGATTTTTAAAGAATTTTCCTATATATTTCTATGTAAAACTTTGATCGGCCATTTTGGCCCCGCCCTACCCCCGGGGGTCATGGTTTGAACAAACTTGAATCTACACTACCTGAAGATGCTGTCATATAAATATGATCAATTATGGCTTTGTTTTTCTTGAGAAGAAGATTTTTAAAGAATTTTCCTTTATATTTCTATGTAAAACTTTGGTCGGCCATTGTGGCCCCGCCCTACCCCCGGGGGTCATGATTTGAACAAACTTGAATCTACACTATCTGAGGATGCTTCCATATAAATATGATCAATAATGGCTTTGTTATTCTTGAGAAGAAGATTTTTAAAGAATTTTCCTATATATTTCTATGTAAAACTTTGGTCGGCCATTGTGGCCCCGCCCTACCCCCGGGGGTCATGATTTGAACAAACTTGAATCTACACTACCTGAGGATGTTTCCCATAAGTTTCATCTTTCCTGGCTCAGTGGTTCTTGAGAAGAAGATTTTTAAAACATACCATCAAATTTTCATTATTTCCCAATTATCTCCCCTTGAATGAGGGCCTGGCCCTTCATTTGAACAAACTTGAATCCCCTTCACCCAAGGATGCTTTGTGGCAAGTTTGGTTGAAATTGGCCCAGCGGTTGTTGAAAAGAAGTCGAAAATGTGAAAAGTTTACAACGACGACGACGACAACAACAACAACGACAACAACGACGACGACGACAGACAACGGACAAATTGTGATCAGAAAAGCTCACTTGAGCCTTTGGCTCAGGTGAGCTAAAAATGTGAGGAGTGAGGAAACTTAACAAAAGCAGTCATAATGTACTAGTCAATCTGACAATACAAAGTGTTGTTTTCAGCTTATAATTAATGTCTTTTATTTAAAACCAAAGTTACTAAATATCTCTTTTCTTTAAATAACTACATTCAGTATTAAGTGGTCAAGATCCTTATACCATGATATACACATTTCTTCCTCCAACTCCTTTATTGGAGGGAATATTAATTTATGAGATAAAAAACATTTCTACACCTACTCTATCTCGTAGGAACTTGTCAAGTTGACTTATGGAATCTGAGGCAGACATATCAAACAGTTCACACAGTTCCGACACCAAAATACGAATTTGATGAAGAATCTGCAAAATAAAATCAGGCAAACATTTTATTTCTCACAAACAGCCATGCTGACAAACTGCATAATGTGTGTTATAAAAAATTGTTCTGCTCAGTAGTCAGTGTCAAAAATTATGATTTTTTTCTTATGACATCGCCATTGTGAGTTGAATTCTTCATGGAATACAGTAAAATTTATAACTAAATAAATGATTGATACTTTTCAATTATAATATGCTCATTGATATTTGCAAATATCAGCATGTATAGCAATTTATTTTCATTAAATGAGAATGTTGAATTTGTCTTTCATGATAGGGAACTTTAGAACTGTACTTGTTTCCCTTCATTCATATTCCTGAAGGGACTTAAATTGTATTTTTCCCCCAAAGTGAGACCAGCCAGATATACTTTTCCTTTCAAAAAATAAGTGGGAAAGGGGGGGGGGGGGGTCAACATTTACTTTCGTATGAAAATTTCATTTTTATTAACAGTGTATAACAAAATACTATGATTAAATCAAAATATACAAGTACTATAAGCAGAAATTTTTAGCAGGAGTTCAATTCTCACATTATAAGCAAGAGATTTAAAATTGCTTAAATGAATATTATCAACAATTTATTCTATATCAGTTGTCACAGCTATCTTTCTTGGTATAATAAAATTGCTGAAATTACTTTCTTGAAAAAAATTAAAAAACAATTTTTCTTTGATGAATTGCTAAATTTTCACTTCAGTAAAAAATTCACTTTCTTTTTCATAGTATGCATTTACCATATCCCTTTAAAACTAATACACAATGTCTTGCTCAATGAAAGGAGTTGGCTTTACCTTTTGGTAACAAATCGTCATCAGTTCTCCCTTTCTATATTGTGAGTGTCAGGATACAAGCTGACTTAATACCCATGAATCTTCAAAATTTTGATTTGTATTTGTGAGAATTATGGATATATTTTATTCATCTAATACTGAGCTAATACTCACATTATTTTTATCTGGTGGGGCATCACTTAAACTAGATATAACATTGCTCACAATGGTATCATCGTCCTCACTGAACCAGATTGGAGCTGACTGAGGGTACGTCTCCTAATAAAACAACACAGCAAAGTATCTTCATATAATAACAGACATATAACTTTATAAAATGTCATAGTTAAAAACTTCAATACTAGATTAAACACGCAGGAAAGAAAAAAGATAAACAAATTATAAAATCATCTAAATTAAGGAAATATAAACTTGAAAATTCCAATTAATTGCATTGAATTCCCCCCAAAATATTCTGTTAATTATTTTGGATTAAAGACAATCAATACGAGACTTGGGGTGAAAAGGAGAAATACACTTCCTTTTGTTATGGCTTACAGCTGTCTAGTAGTGACGAAATACTTGAACTTCAGTGTACACAAAAAACTGCGCATGATTTCTGACTTGCACAATGAAAACTTGAATGAAAAGATATTTCAAAAGGCCTCATTGCATACGTGAGCTTACCATTATATTTGCGTGAACATCATATTTTCGACCTTCTCTGTTGACAAATCGACACGTTAATTCATCAACCGAGGCTGACAAAATCTGGAAAACTTTGTGGTCTTTAGGAAAAACACTTTCCAGGAATTTAATGTCTTGTTTCAAATTGGCCAAACACGCCATTTTTCTTAAAATGATGAAATCACAGGAGTTAATGAAATTCCTTCAAAGTGTTACCTATACATCATTGTTTCCAATACACGCATAAAGATTTCTTTTTTCCTCCAATGTTGTGATCCATGAAACATGGCGGCAAGTCAATTGCGCATGCGTGCGTAAGTATATTTTTCCGTCTTGGAAATAGAGGCGGATCTAAATGTTTGCAACACCAGTTTTTCGTCTTTTGCTCTAAACTATTTTCCAAGAAAAAAATCTATAGTCAAAATGATAAATTAATCTGTTAAAGATCTTTTCCAAAATTGCTCTCAAATATTTGCCATGAAAGATTTCGATATAACTAATTTAGACGACCTCCAAGTTTAAGGCACGCTTGTAAGCGGGATGCCAGTTTGGGAATTTAGATTAAAAAAAAGCTAACGTTAACTTGACCGTAAAAGCTTCTTTAAGCTAGTGCCCCCTCAATGAAAACGTTTAATGACTTTTTTTGCTTGTTAAGGAATGTTTGGTAGTTGATAGCCCCCCCCCCCCCCTCCAGTAGGCGCTTGGTTTCATGATGGTGTATTTCAAGTTGTGTATCGGGTATTATTTGTTTTTCTAGGTGTGTCTGAATACCTTCATTACAATACAAATAAAAAATCGCTGAAATTGGCACGTTTTAAAAATATATTTTTATATACAGTAAAATTTCATATTTTTAAAACGTGCCAATTTCAGCGATTTTTAATTTTTTTTTTTTTTTTTTTTTTTTTTTTTGTAATGAAGGCATTCAGACACACCTAGCAAAACAAATAATACACAAATACACTATCCTGAAACCAAGCGCCTATGCCCCCCCTAAAAAACCCAACAGAAAACATGTGACTACACCCCCTCACCCCCCCCCCCCCCCCCCCCCGATGAAATTGCATCCTACATGCCTGTGAATGAATGTAGTTCTAGATTCTTTTAACCAAAATATGCTTATTATTGAAAAACCGTATGGTTGATTTATACTCTTTATAAATTAATTGCAGATAAGGAAGAAGGGGATATGTTTGTGAAACACTGATGCCCACGTATGGTAGCTTTTGGAAAATAACGTTTCTCAAATGCAAGTCAAACTCCAAGGTCAAGAGATCAAAATTGTTGGCACCAAAAGAAAAGTCTTATCTCAAGGAATAGAAGACCAGGTAAGTATGAAAACCCTATCACCAATGGTTCAAAAGTTATGGCAGGGTAATTTTTTTTAAATTGATGTACTCGTATAAATAAAAATAAATAAGCCTATGAAATATGAAAGGTATTAGTTCAGAAGTATACCAACCAGACCCATCCTATGAGAAAGCAGGGTTGAGATTCTCAAATGCAAGTCAAACTCCAAGGTCAAAGTCAAAAGGTAAAAATTTTTGGTATCCAAAGGAAGGTCTGTCAAAAAATACACCTGTAAAATATGAAAGCCCTAGTACTTACTGTTCAAAAGACATAGCCAAGGTTAAAGGTTTCTAAAAGTGAGTCAAACTCTACGTTCAAGGATAAACGTAAAAAATATATACACCCTGCCACTGAAAAGATCTTGTCACAAGAAATATACATGTGAAGTATGAAATCCCTGGCACCAACTGTTCAAAAGCTATGACCAAGGTTAAAGTTTGTTTGGTAAAAGTGGGTCAAAGTCCAAGGTGAAGGAGTCAAATTTGGTGGTACCCTAAAAAAGGTGTTGTCACAAGAAATACACCACTGAAGTACGTATGACCAGCCACTCAAAAGTTATGGACTTGTCAAGATTGAAGTTCTTGTGGTCAAACAGACAAGGACGGACGAAAAGGGCAAACTCTACATGTATATAAGCTCCGCCTATCATATTAATTCACCCCCGCCCACTGGCATTGCTGGGAGGCTTGCTGGGACTGCTGTATGTCTATACATTGTAATATTTTTTATTTACTTCAACTCGTTTCTGTCCTTTCTGACATATTTCATTTTCTCAAATAAAATCTGCAACATGACTATAGTTGCAGATTTTATTTGATTAAATAAAAAATGTCTGAAAGGACACTTCCAAACACCGAGATCGATTTACCAATTCTAATTAGCCATAGTACAATTTGTAGCAAACCAGCACTTGCAGCAGTGGATCATATGTACTTAAAGCCTTGTTAATTATTTACACACGTCAGGTACAGGAGTTTACAGACATCAGAGTAAACAATAATGCACACTACGCTTGTTCTTTTCACTACAGATCCCTGTTATTCTCGCGGCTCCACCGCTACCTTTTTTGCATACTGAGCCACCCTTTTGCCGAAGCCCTTGCCTTGACGAACTCTTCCCTTGTGTATTTCTCTTTCTATACATACAGTCATCCATGCCATGTTGTTTTAATAATCTCTTTAATATTTAAACATTTAAATCAAATGCTGTGATGCTGAACAAATTGCAACAAGTGAATATTAAACCACCTTTTTGTCGACATCCTTGCCCCCCTCCTCCCCTTGCAATTTTTTTTTATTTAAGGTAATTTATATCATGTTTTTTTTTAAAATAACCCCTTTAAATAAAGTATCCCTATCTCTAACGTTCTGAATTTTACCATCTTCTTTTTCAAATCAACAATACATCATCACTAACCATAGCATTCCAGATTCAAATGGAAAATAGTTCGAAATATGAAGAGTATAATTTTGTTAAATCAAGATGTGAAGAAAACAGCCAGTAAATAGAAAGATCTTTAATTCTATTTTATCTCTACATAAAATTAAAATTTAAACAAAACTAAACATGTTATACATATGCATATTTAATTCATATATTTGAAAACTTGATAAAGCGTTGCTTTCAAATCAGAATATCATATTTTGTCCTTGTTAACATGCATCCATCTACAAAGGTTCTCTGTCCATCTACACGAGTCATCTTTCTTTGAGATATTTTTTGAAGAGAAAATAAAATAAATGCAACAATTTTGAAAATTGTATGTTGAGAGGTAGAGTTATCTCTCTTTCCAGAGGGACATTTCACCTTAATATTATATTTTTGATCAAATGCTTAAACGCTGAAGCAATCGCTTCAAGTGAGTAATGATATTGGATTTCCCCGAGCTAAATTTTTAATGAATAAATTGAAGACAACACACACATGGAAATTAACATTTATGAACACCTCAGAAATTCGATTCCTCATAATTTTCAGATGTCAAAACACCAGTAATCAACAAAGTGATCTTTCGGCCTAAGTGATCTTTACTGGGTATCAATCGAGTCTGTGCACAAACCGGAAAAGAGGTCTTTCTAGGAGGCTAGAAGGAAAAATGATACCAGGAGTGATAATCGTCGTTTTTCTTGGGATTATATTAGAATCAGATGGTGAGAAGACTTCGTTTTATCTTTTTCTTACTATTTAATATACTTAGTATTTTGATATAAGTCTGTTTTGTTCATGTTCCATCACACATATTGAAACGCATCATTTGCCGATGGAGGGCTGCTTTAGACCTATACTCGGCACTTACCTCCAATGAGCAGAGGGTTTATCTTTTTGTACCAGCACCATCTGTGACGCAGGGCTTGGTTTATACGGCCTCATCCGAAGGTCCTGGTGCCCGTTTTACAAAAGAACTTACGGCTAAGACCAAAAACTTCTGATGAATGTAAAATTTTGCAAAATTAATAATTCTCTTCAAAATGATTTGTGTAAAAATATCTTACCGTATTTCTTTTAAAAAGATTAAAATAAATTTCGATATAATTTTATTAAAAAGTTATATGAAGAATTAAATTTGGTCTTTCAGTCCCTTTGTAAAACGGGCCCCTGTCTCAGCGTCCCGCAGTGGGATTCGAACCCGCGACCTTAGAGTCAACTCGATCCATACTCCGCGACTCTAGAGCAAAGCGCCGTAAAAGTTTTTTTATCGGCCGCAGCAGCGGCCGATCTATTTGTGGTTGTGTTAGAAAGTGCACATGGGGAAATGAGATGTTATTATTTTATCAGTTCAGTAAAATAATTCTCAAATAATAGCATGTATAAAACCATGAGTAAAATATTTTAAAAACTTGCTTTAAATTAAGTTTTAATTGTTGTTATTTTGTTTCAATTTCATTATCATTTTGCATCAGATAATTGATATTTTATGGTTAAACAAAAAGAGTTTACAATAGGTACTCCCCATCCAGGGAGTGTGTAAGATACGAAAGGAAATCGTTATGATTTTCCGGATAATAATGACGTGCACGTGGTAAAACATAAATCAAAGTACTGAAAGTACTGAAAAGCGGTTAGCATGCTTTCATCTAATATGTACCGAAAAAGTGCAAAAAATGACGATATTTAAACATGCATATCTTTGTCCAATGTCATCAGAGAAGAAAAACACAGACATTCTGTTTTTGTAATATTTTACTCAATAGTAAAACCAATAACATTCCAAAGTGATGTCACAGATGGATGCAATCTAATTAAAATAAGATGTTCCGAATCCGCTACTGCTTCTCAAACATCTAACAACATCCTATTTAATAAATCAACAATAAATCATTTATTCCCGATACTGTTAGAAAGTGGAATTCTCTTAGTCTAAAAACAAGGGAGGCAACTTCTATTAAAATTTTCAAAAACTATCTGCAAAACAGTAATGTAAAACCTCAGAAATATTTTTCTTATGGAAAAAGGTTTTTGAACATAATTCATACAAGATTAAGACACAATTGTATTTTAAAGTCTGATTTATATCGCTGTAACCTAATAACCAGTCCTAATTGTTCTTGTGGACTACTAGAAGATACATATCATCTGTTTTTTGTTTGTAAATATTATGTAAAAGCAAGAAATTCCTTAATGAATAAGCTTTTGTCATTAAATTATTTACATATTATAGATGTACATTTAACGCTATGGGGCGATGATTCTCTAACTTTTGAACAAAATGCTGAACTTTTCAAGACTATTCAAACTTTTTTAAATGAATGTGGTCGTTTTTCAAAATAAGTTTACTTTTTTTTTCCTCACCATCTCAAATTATATTTGTATATTTAAAGAATTTATTCCTTTCTATTTGCTACATTGTATACATTGTATATAGTAGACCATATGTATATATGTTTGTTTTACTTTGGCAATTTCACAAAATGTTATATCAGGAGAGGACTATCTAAGTTTCTGAACTTGTGTCTGATCCTTTTGACTTTGTCAATAAAATATGTTCAATTCAATTCAATTCAATTCATCCTATTTGGGGTCATGTAAGAGTGAATCTTCGATTAGGCAAAGAAAATGGTTCCTCCGAAATCCTGGCTAATAGTTAAGATGGGTTTCTTGTTTTCACCACCCAACCAAAACACCCGAGGAGTTTTGTAGTAAAAAGATATGCATTGCAAAAGTTGTGTTATGTATGACGTGTGGGGTATCTTGTATAGTTTGTGCTCTTTCGTTTGCATTATTCACGTTTAGATGCCAGACTGCAGAAGATACATGAAATTTATTCCAAAATTACTTTAATTCAACGAAAGACAGTATCAATAATGATGATATGTAGCCGTGGAATTAATTTGAGAACTGTTTATCGAGGCTTGAATCTACATGGCCAAGGTGTTTGTGTTTACTTGTACATGTATTCATAATTGAAAGGTCGCTCTGATGTGACCCCGAATGGGATGTTAGATGTTTCAGAAGCGGTAGCGGATTTGGAACATTTGAATAAATTTTAATAAGATTGAAATGCATGTTTCAAAATTTAAACATGAGATTTCTTCAGTTTGAAAGACAGGAAGTGCATTTTTAAAAATTCTCTCTTGATGGCATCCAATTGTTCTCTGGATAAAAAAAAAATTATGTTGATGTTGAAAATTTCATTGTCTTTTATTCTCTATTGAATCTGAAATTAGGTAATTGTAAAGCCTACTATGACAAAAAAATGACAAGTTAAATTCTTTAGATTAATGGATTTGGAGTAGTGTAGATCTACACCTGGCTAGTCAGAGAAAAAAGGATGGCTGAGGAGAGACTTTGTAAATGAATTGATATCAGAGAGATTCAGTTGTGTAGGCTCATCGCGGCAATATAATTAACCTGTCAACGAGGGATGCTTACTAGTACTTTTTCTCGGCAACGGATCCCACCTCTTGAGCTTTCAGGAGTCAGCTTTTCTTCTAAAATCGACCATTGATCATTCTGTATTTTGATACAGATACTGAATACTTCCTTTAGTAATATTGTAAACTACTACTTCTACGGGAAGACTGGCGAGTAAACAAGATTATCAAGCTTTATGAAATATATTTTATTGACTTTTCAAACAAGTAAATGTTCGAATAAAGTAAATGGTATATGAGAATCATTTGAAAAAGTCTTGCACAAAATAAGGCACAATATCTAGATAAGGACATATAAGGTGTTTTTATCATATACTCTTCATGCAATATTGTTCTCAATATTTTAATTTTATTCTTCTCAAACGTTTAAAACAATAATCGACAAATTGGACAAATTCAAATTTTAAAAGTATTTTCACAGCTAATAATACGTTCCCTAGGAATTGATTAAATTTTCAAAACTTATAAATAAGCATTAAGTATATATTTTAAATTTTTGCTAATTGCCAAAATTTTTCATACCTCATTCTTCTGTGAAAATAATATCGGTTTGATTTTTAGAAGAGGATCACAATGCTGATTAAAATTAATTTATATTTCTCCATTTTTTTTCAAAATTGATTTAACTACTTTAAGTGCTCCATTATTTTTTACAAAACTAATAGTAAGTAATCCCTTATGATCGATTGTTATAAATTATCAAAGACGGAGTAGAGAATTTATCCCTGGGAGCAGAGCTTTTATAATCTGTTTATTAAACAGAGAAGAAAAGAGAAGAAAAACAAACGTTTCTAGTGGAGGTAACCCTATTGTTTCCATAAAACGTTACAAAAAGTGTAAAACTTACAGATGCGTTCGGTGTTTTTATAAAAGCGCTTTTCAGGAATTAACTTAATAAATGGTGTTTCTAAATACTTTGGCAAGGAAAATCAAACTCGATCGAGAGATTTGCTGATGTTTTTGCAGTCTGTAATAACCTCCAACCTGCTGTATAATAAACTTTCAAAAATAAACTAACAGTTGCCAGAAATCGCGATCGCGCGATACACATGTAATTAGGACCAAATTCTCAGTTCTTAAAAGTAAGTGTTGTAAGTATTGTCAATGCTTTGGTAAATATACTAATAAGAATTCGATATAATCGTTATAATAGCCACTCTTCATACACAGCATAATACTTCGTTAGTACGAAGTGATATAGTAGGGGCTGGCTTTAGTCAGACTTCACAGCATATTGTCAATCTCTAACCAGGGGGCGTATTACGCCGACAGTATAGAAATCATTTGCTGAAGTTACCGTTGTCGATAGGTAGGTCCTTGTGGAAGTTTCCGGTTTTGGTTGCAGAAGGATAAGGTTACGAGCGATAAAGCGATGCCGATAGGTAGCGCCTTATGGAGGTTTCCGGTTGCCGACACATGCCATATAGCGGCTAGCGAAGCTAACCGCTTAAAAATTGAAAAGTTGCTCTACTAGTAAAAACTTGTTTGAAATTCCTACAGCTGCGAATGACACAAAGATTTTTCACCGCACCATGCCGCATAGCCTACTCTGCAGAAACTATATAAGCATTATCACGTGACAAATAACTAGGGTATCAGCACGTGGTATATCTTGAAAGGCATCTTAATTTTGCATGATGACAATAATTTCTCATATCATAGGCGTCGGAACCGGGGGGGGGGTGGTTAGCGCCCCCCACTTTTATTGCAAATATATACATTATATAGGCATTGAAAATGGGCTTTACAATTTTTTGTTGGTTAAGCTCCCCCCCCCCCCTTTTAATTAGCTCACCCCCACCCTCACCCCACTTTTGATTTGCTTCCGACACCCATGCATATTTAGACTTTTTTACACCGATAAATCCATTGGATGAGCAAATGCACTAAAATTTCTAGTTTAAAATATATTTTATTCATTGAATTAGATTGAACAGCAGGCATGATACTAAAATTTCTATCAATTTTTTAAAAATATTTATTTATTTATTTTGCTTTGAAGACGGCCTGAAATAAAAATGATCACAATTTCAGCTTTGAAAATCCTGTGTTTTCCTTGCATGCGTGATTTGAATTGTGAAAGTACTTTTTTTGACATGCTAAATATGTTAGCGGCCGATTTGATGCTTTGCATCAATTAACTTGTTGTTTTTTGTTGTTGTTTTTTTTTTTGCACAGTTGCAACGGATAGACCATCGTGATTAAGCAAGATTAGAGCTTTGCGGACAAACAGTCAGACAAGGCAAAAACAAAATACTGCCGAATCTTCGATTACGGGGGCAATACGACCATTTCGAGTATTCCAGATTTTAACCCTCTAGTGAAAGAGGACATTCGTTTTATAAATGCTCTAACTATATGAAAGTAAGAGATAGTAGATAAAGTTCAAGATCTAAAAACTAATCAAACAAACCACACTGTAGTGGAATCCTTTCGAATAAATCTAATCAATTTCCGAATGTTATTTCATAATGATGACACTTGATTACAGTATGGGCATTTTTTTACTGCCCGATGGTGATAAATTCTAAAATCTATGTCCTCGAATAGTATATAACTGTTTAATAATGACACGCTAGTAACCTGTATGTGTAGTTTGACGGAAAACAAACCGGTGTTATACTCCTCTTACAATGTTAGTCTGATTAAATAAAACTTGGTAGAAATATAAAAAGTCCACAATCAAACATAGCCCCAAAGCTGTTTCGAGTCTAACAACAAAGCTAAGTCTCCTGACGTTTTGAACATTCATTGATCCTCAGTTATTGTCCCTTAACCTAAGGGTAATTAA
>NW_026928424.1:0-34726 GCF_032062105.1 Saccostrea cuccullata | reverse complement strand
ATCCTCTGAAAAAAAAACATATTTAGATCAAATGTAGCATACTTTTTTTGTCTTCTGTTTTATCCATATAAAGTGTGTAAAAATTTGCTAAAATTGATGTATTGTTGATATAAGTATGAGTGAAGTGCGAAAGTGCGTGGGTGTGAAAAAATTTCTGTGCAAATTTTGATAAATGTATTTGATGTTTGTGTTGAAAGCATAGAAATAAAGCATAAAAAAAAAAAAAAAAAAAAAAAAATTATTTCATGCAAGAAATTTACGCAATAAATTAAAAATTTGTCCAAAGCTTACAGTCTTTGATGTATCAAAAAATCGCAATTAAATATTAATTTCTTAGAAAATAAGTAAGTTTAGAGACTTCATTTCATTAAATTGATTTATTTTAATTTTTATTTAACATTCAAGATGATTTTTAATCCATAAATCGTACAATTATTAAATGTTTTTTGAATTAAATCTTTGATAAAATTGTTCAAACAAGTTAGGAACAAAATTCCGAAAATAAGAAGTTGCGTTTCAGTAGAACCAGGTAGTATTCGAGGTTACTAATTGACCCTGGGTGAGAAATCAGTACAGATATGTTGACAGTGATCACACACACGGGCCGAGGTGTCAGTTAGGGGAGAATGGGGAGGGGGCGGTTGACAGCACAGGAAGACAGTGTGCTAATTAGAGAGCTACACATACGTGTCAGTTTTCTTGTAAGGAAAGGTCTTAAAGTTTGATTTATTTTGATTTTTGGCATCCCGATGGATTATATTTTGAGTTTATTTCCACGCCGAAAAGGTAAACTGTTGAAAAACTTCACGTTTTCCCCTGTACATGTATATATTATTTTTATGTTATCTAATGCCAGATAAAATTAATGAAAATCTTTTATTTTATAGCAACAGTCTTGGTGTGATAAATTTGGTAGATTATTTTCATAGATTATATTTTATGATTTTGATTTCTTTTATTAATTTAGACAAATGTCAAGGAATTTATACTTAGATTTAAAAAATAAATATAAAATTTGAACGTATACGGCCAAAATCGTTGTTAAAATCATCTGGATCATTGTCTTATGTAATATTATATTTTTAACATCAAGACTTTAATAAATAATTGTGCCTACATGCAGGTCAGACGCGTAAACATATTTCTAACGTTATCAGACGATAAAGAAGAAAAAAACAGAATATTGCATGAAAAATAGACACATTTCAATACCCTGCTTATTATTTATTTATTCGCTTTTTGTCTGCGCGAACATCGTAGCATACCAGAAATCTTTCTCCGATAACTCCGATTCATTTGAGAAAATCATACTAATAGTATTTAATTTTGAAAAATAAATCATACAATTCGATAAATTATTTTTTAATCGCAGTTGATCGATCTACTTATAATTTTATTTCCGAAAAATAGAGTTATTGTTTAAATTTTGACTATAACTCTCTGCTTTACCATGCTATAATTATTTTATTTATTTAATTAATTATTTATTAATTAATCAATTTATTCATTCATGAAATACGCGATTAATAATTTTTTCCTTCTACGCTTTAATATTTCTTATATTGATGAAAAAGAAAGGGATAAATCTTTATTTTTCTCCTTTTCGGTTGAATTAATCTTATTTCTATTAACAAAACGAAAAAGAAACTCGGAATAGCTCAGTAGTTTCTTTACATAATTAAGATAAAAAGCGAGGGTTTCCGAATATACACGATAAACGCAAAACACGATACACGATAGAACCTGATAAACGATCTACACGATAAACGCAAAACACGATAAACGGAAAACACGATAGAAAACGCAAAACCTGATAAACGGAAAACACGATACGATAGGATACG
The DNA here is from genome assembly GCF_032062105.1 of Saccostrea cuccullata. NCBI lineage: Eukaryota > Metazoa > Mollusca > Bivalvia > Ostreida > Ostreidae > Saccostrea > Saccostrea cuccullata. The sequence goes on along the minus strand of NW_026928424.1, from coordinate 32,882 downwards.
ATAGGATACACGCACGATACGATAGGATACACGCACGATACGATAGGATACACGCACGATAGAACACGATAGAATTGTAAAGAATAACGATGCGGGTACTGTATAAAGCGTCAAAGATATAGCATTCTAGCCCCCTGTGACCCTTTACTACTTAACATATTATCAAATCTTTAGTATATATTGTTGCAAATGGTTGATTTGAATATCTTTGAGTCAGTAATGTATCACAAAATATTGACGAGAAGAGACTTTTGGCCCCTCTATGCCCCTAGTTTGAAGGGCTAACCCCATTTTCTTGATATCAAATGAAAGGTCTTTCTATATTGCACATTTTTTATAATATATGTCTTAACAAAATATTAACCAGTAAAAAGATATAAAAGAAAACGTATCAATTTTTGCGAGATGCGTATGAGCCAATTTTTCGAGCCAGGGCGAGCGTCGATGCCTTTTTACCTGGAAAGCTCTATATGCAAAATGTCACATCTACTATCCTTCCTCTACCTTCACTGAAAATCTCAAGTCGATATCTTCAGTCGTTTAGGAGGAGATCTCAGGACAAGCCGACCCTCTAAAAATCAGAAAATCGTCCACATCTCACGGACGGAAGTGACGTCATCAACGTCGAAAATTTCCGAAAAGGTTCAGATGAATATCGTTCAGATCTGAAAGTTTGGTGAAAATCGGGCGAGCCGTTTTCGAGAAATCGCGTGCACAAAATCGGTAAGAAAAAAAATAATAATAACTAGAAACGATCTCGTTGCGAGCAACGAGAGGTCTTCCGTCCGATTCAGGTAAAAAATCTCGAAAATCGAGCTGAAAAGTGATTCAAAATTTTGGTCGCAAAGAGGATTGAACCCATGTCCCCTTTTTCTGTTTTATCTCCAACGCGCAAACCATTAAGCTTTTGGGAGTACTGCTCTAAATATACTTGTGTGTATACTTTTGCAACCGTACACCTGTCTAAGAATCATAAAAGGCGGGTCACTATTAATAATCTGCGCCAAACGCCACGAGTAAATATTCGCGCATTTTCTTTGGACTAATCTATTAAATATGTGTGATAGTTTCAATGAAATAAAATAAATAAAACGTTCTTATCGCCTTTATTTTATTTCGACGTTTAAAAGTCATTGTAAACATTAAAGATATCGTATCTAGCCCAGTTACACTAAAGTAGTGAAACGGTAATTAAGTGTTAAGATTGACACTGAATTGCAACGTACTACTACGTGAAAGTCCAAGTAAATTTTTTACATTTCATGCATTGTTATGTCAGAATAGTTTAATCAAACGCTCAGCTGCCTCCTTAAACCCCAATTGCGAAATTGCGAAATGGCGGAATTAAAGAAGACAGCCGCCATCTTGGGCCCGCTTCAGATTTTCAAATATTAATATCTAGAATTCAGATAAGCCAATTTTCAAACAACTTATATAGTAAGCATCAAATTGTTAAGATGAATACTTTTGCTCAGTAATATATAACAAAATATTGATCATTAGAGAGTTATAGATAAAAGACTTTTGGCCCCTCTGAGCCCCTAATTTGAAGGGTTAGTCCTATTTTTTTGACATCAAATGAAAGGTCTTGCGATGTTGCACATTTTGTCTTCAATATGCTTTAACAAATTATGAACAGGTGTGAAGATATGAGACAAAATGCGTCAAATTTTGTGAGATATTTCTGAGACATTTTTTCGGCCCTACCAAACTCCGGTGCCTTTTGCGCTAGAAAGATTTGGAGACCCAATTACAACTTACCAAACCTTCCTCTATTTTCCCTGAAAATCTTAAGTCCATATCTAAAGTCGTTTCGGAGGAGTTTCCCGGACAAGCCGACCCTCTGAAAATCAAGAAATCGTCCATATCTCACGACCGGAAGTGAGATAATCAAAAAGGAAAAAAAAACCTATCAAGATCAATTAAATATCTTTCAGATCTGAAAGTTTGGTATAAATCGGACGAGCCATCTCTGAGAAATCGCTTGCACAAAATCGGTTGGAAGAATAATAATAATAATAGGGAAAAAGAAACCGAACGAAAACAAGAAGGTCTTCCGTTGGAGACGGAAGACCTTAATAATAATAGGGAAAAAGAAACCGAACGAAAACAATAAGGTCTTCCGTTGGAGACGGAAGACCTTAACTAGAATCTTGTTGCCATGGCAACAAATAAGTCTTCCGTTCTTCTAAATCTGTAAGGAATTTGCTTTTCCTCTGCAACAAACATAGATATCATATGTACTCTGAAGGAAAAAAAATGCGAAAAAGTCTTTCAGTACTTAAGGTACTTTGATTTTCATGATCAATCTTGTTCTGATGCATTTTGGCACTCATAAGAGCTACACATGTATCATAGACAAACCAACAGACGAACGAACACCGTACTCTCATAAACTTCACTGTGTTTATGTTCTGGCACAATTGTGATGGTGTTATAAAAATGTCCTGAACTAAGTTAGTACCACATTAATTAAACGAAAAGTCGTTGATCTTTAAAGTAATGATATCGAGATTTGCCAGAAGAAATATTATTCATCAATGACAAGAATTATTCAGCAATCGATTAATTGATTACATGTTGTTTAGCGTCCCTCTCGAGAATTTGTCACACGGAGAAGCCTCCACTCACCTGTGGAGACTGTAAAATGTTGTACTATCGCCATTGAGCAGCGAGGAATCTTTTTGAGCCAGTACCATCTGACACACGGGACCTCGATTTAAACGACCTCATCTGAGGGACCGGTCTTCACGTCCCACAATTGAAGTCCATTATACAGATATATGGTGCTCTAGCCATGTTTTTATTTTATTTTTCATTTCACAAATGTGTTGCGTAAGATTTTCTTAAAGATCATACTTAATCATTTATTACTTAATTGCATCACTTTATTGCAATGCATACAGCGTTCGATGATTTTGACTGACAGGTCAATACATGTGCACTTACTTCTTATGCAGAAAAAAATATACACAGAGTGATTATTACGGACTATGAAATCAGAAAATATTTAATAAAGAATGGGTACAACTGATATAGAACTGATTTTTTTGTCTATGTAAATGGATAGGATAATCAGGATTAAAAGGGAATCCTCTCTCTCTCTCTCTCTCTCTCTCTCTCTCTCTCTCTCTCTCTCTCTCTCTCTCAGACATATAAATTTCAGTATTTTGCGTAATGAAAAATCTACTATTATAGAATATGAATTCTGTTTTCATGTTAATGGTAATTATAACCAAATGTTCCAGATTTAATTGTATAACGAATTTATAATTCAAAGGCCTATAGTTGCAATAATGTCTCCGAATAAAATCAAGAGGGGGGGGGGGGGGGGGGGGGCTTCAAAAGAATTACATACTCGGTAATTTTATGTTTTATGAATTAAAAGGAAAATACTTAAGGTTGCATGTACATACATATAATTATATAGCATTGCATAAAATTGTGTTCATTCGTATACTTTATCTAGCATATCAACAGACCTTTGCAGATGTTTTAATTTGTATCATGTTTTTAGCGTAGCATTATTTCACACAGAAACACGTAACTTTCACATAATGTTAACCCTTTGAGTACTAGTGTTTCACAAAAATCCAAGAATAGCTTTTTCTCATCTTTAATAACTTCTTGGGTATATAAAAGTATAGATTATGTATAATAAATAACACTATAAGACTTTTTATCAATGAAATATACTTGTAAAAACCAAATCCAATCTATAGATTGATTTTCTTTCTTTTAGGTTGCAGATATCAATTTATTTCTAAAGGCTTTACACCTACTCTTCTATCTCTCAGTTCCCTTTTGAGTACATATAATATTTTAGAATCGAAAATAAAACTCGGATTCCGGGATAATTTCGCATTCAAATTAGAGAATGAATTAAGAATATTTTTTTAAATATAATCATAACAGACATTACAGATTTTTATACTACGCTGACAACTTTAAACTGTGCATATACTGAAAGCAGTAACCAACGTAATTTTTCATGCAGAAGTGGATATGGAAACTCAAAATATTTTTTTTTTTATGTGAAAAGTGTGGATATAGACGTCTGCGACGTCATGGATACTACCTCCGCCTTTATCTCGAAAGTTCTATTCCCACTTACAAGTCAGAGTTATCTATCTTTGCTCATTGTCACTATGTAAATAGAGAAAATGAATTTATTGACTGAACCTTAAGTCTCCAAAATGCAGAATCCGATTGAATAAATAATATGTTTGGTATTTTTTTTAGAATAATTTGTATATACATCGATGTAATGTATACTGCGTACAATATTATTTTCTTCAAAGTGCTTAGTTGACACAGTACGGATATTTTTTTTAGAAATAAATTTACAAATCAAAAACTTTCAATATACAGACTAACACTACACAGCCAAATTTAATGTAATATGCATTTAGTGAATTAAGTAACATGCAAAAGAGGGATTATTGAATGTGTAAATATGTTGGTCTGGAGAGCGTATATATGTCTAACGTCATCAATACTATTTCCGCCTTTATCTCGAAAGTTTTATTCTCATTCACAGGTCAGAGTTGCCTTCCTTTGCCCACCTTATACATACTACGTAAATAGAGAAAATTTTGGTACCGAAAATATACAAAATGCGGAATCTGATTTAAAAACAAATTATATATTTAGTATTTGTAGAAAAATGTCTGTTTTACATAAGAATATCTCGAAAAAATATCTAAAAACAAAAAAGTCAAAAATTGAGCAAAAACAAATTCACTTCAGGTTCTGACAAGAAATACTGGAAACACACGAAAACAACTTTAAAACAAATAGAATATCATGATCTAATACTCCTGTAAATTTCAAACCTTGACCTCAAACCGTTTCCGAGAAAACTGCCGGACAAAAGTCCATTTTAAAATTCTAAAATCGGCCATAACTTCGACCGGAAGTGAATTTTTCAAAAAACGGAATTTTATATAAACTTCATATATCAACCTACTTACATGAGAAAATTTGTGAAAATCTATCTAGCCATCTCTGAGTAATCCCAAAATTTGGGAGGAATAATAATAATAACTAGATGCGTTCTTGTTGCTAGAGCAACAAGCGGTCTTCCGACCGACTTTTCGTTAGAGATCTAAGCTGCCTCATCCCATTTTAGAATTTTTTTTGTTTACGTTCATTTACAGCAGTCTCTCAACATATATCATGATTATTACAGGTAAAACTCAAAATATCTTTAAATATAGCTTTTAAAAATCGGCAAAATATTTTATACATGTTATAAAAGTAATAAAAGACATTTGCAATTGAAAAATGACATAAACAAAGAAAAAATTTGGGAACGCCCACGGCGGGATTCGAACCCCCGACAGTGGGACAAAGTTTGGTTCGGTCATATCTTTTCAATATATGCACGCATCAAGACACGGAACACATATTTAGAATTCTCATTAGACACACTATAAACCCTGTAAATCCAAAAGAAAAATATCGAAAAACAAAAAAGTTGAAAAATGGGACTTTTTGAATTCACTTCCGTTTGCGACCGGAAGTGCCGACGACGAAAAATAAAGGTCGTTGTTCAGATTGGAGTTCGATGTTCTATTACCTCAGTGAGTTTCACTTTCATATCTTCAGCCGTTCTCGAGAAAACTGCTGGACAAATTGCCTTTTAAAAAAAACAAAAATCCCCCAAAATCGCGAACGAAGGTGAATTTCGAAAAAATGAAAAACACGTCTGGAGATATTCTCATGATGCATCATCCCTGTAAAAATCTTTTAGATCCGTCCACGCACAGCTGAGATATCGCTCTAACTATGAAAAAAAGAAAAATAATAATAATAATAATAAAAAACAGACGAATAACAATAAGGTCTTCCGAAGGAAGTCGGAAGACCTTAACTAGTGCTAATTGTAACGGGGACCGTTACAGATGTTCCCCAAACGCTCCCCAACTCCCTTTTGGTGCCATATTCCCATATAATATCTATTAGATAGGAAATACTTTATGGAAGTTAGACTTAATCAAGGTCTTCCCAGAAAAATACAAAATATATTTAAAAATAGGCATTGCACGCGTGTTCTTGTGCATAACGACCATATTATCTTGTCTACACTATCTCAAATTTTATTATACTTAATATCAAAGCATTTAATCCAAAAGTATTAAAAAATTCACTCATTCGAGTGTATTTTTAATTTTACTCATTTAAAGTGCACGCACGTGCAAGCACGTACATAATGACTACATCTTCTTGTAGGAGTCCCTTTTTTTTATCGATGTTCTAAATCCCATCCTGTTTGGTAGAAAAACAAGGGAGTTATAGCCATTTGAAGTTTTAGCCAATCAGGTTACAGCACACATGCATGCGCGTTATTTCATAAATTTTTATCTTTATCGTATTGAAGGATATCTAAATAAATGACTATATTTTAAAATTCTAAACATTTCGTCAAAAAACAAAGGAGATATAGCCATATAAAGTTTCAGCCAATCAGATTGCAGCACACGTGCCTGCGTGTGATTTCATGAGTTTTTTTCTGCATCATATTTTAGGATATCTTAATGCATGACTATGTTTTAAATTTCAAAGCATTTCGTCAAAAAACAAAGGAGATATAGCCATATAAAGTTTCAGCCAATCAGATTGCAGCACACGTGCATGCGCGTGATTTCATGAGTTTTTTCTATATCATATTTAAGGATATCTTAATGCATGACTATGTTTTAAATTTCAAAGCATTTCGTCAAAAAACAAAGGAGATATAGCCATATAAAGTTTCAGCCAATCAGATTGCAGCACACGTGCATGCGCATGCTTTCATGAAATATTTTATATATCATGCTGTAGATCTTCGTAATGTAGTACTATGTCCAAAATTTCAAAAGATTATGACAAGAAACAAGAAAGATATTGAGACTTTAGTTTCAGCCAATCAGAGCGAAGCGCACGTGCATGCGCGTGAGATCTTGCTATTTTGACCATGCCATCTTGTCTACACTACTAATGTATCCTTACATTATGAGTTTCAAAAAAATTCATCCAGAAAAATAAAAGTTACACCAATATCCATTATATTGGTCATTTCACGTGTTGCACGTGCGCGCTCTTGCAAGCACGTGCGCGCAAAATGACCTTCGTTCGGCAAATCTACATAACATCCCTACTGACCCTAAAAAGGTTTTACCTAAGTCGGATGTGTAGTTTACGAGATCACTCGCGGACAAAATTTTCCCAGGAAGAAAAATAAGAACTAGTGCTAATTGTAACGGGGACCGTTACAGATGTTCCCCAAACGCTCCCCATTCCCCTTTGGTGCCATATTACCTGTAAGCTTCATTAAATAGGACAAACTCTATGCATTTGCGACTTTAACAACGTTTACCCAGAAGTGTACCAAGTTCATTTAAATTTAAACATTGCACGTGTGCGCATGTGAATGCATGTGCGTAATGACCATATCATCTTGTCTACACAATCAATATATTTTAATATACTAAATATGAAATAATTTAATCCAAAAGTATTAAAAAATACGCTCATTCAAGTGTATTTTTCATTTAACTCTTTTCACGTGCACGCACGTGCATACATGACCATGGTTACCATAACTTCTTGTAGAAGTCCATTACATCTATCTATATTCTAAATTCCACCCCGTTTGGTTGTAAACCAAGGGAGTTATAAATGTTTAAAGTTTAAGCCAATCAAAAAACAGTGCACGTACATGCACGTGTAAGCATATGCATGGTGACCATACCTTCTTGTAGAAGTCGATAATATCTATCTACGTTCCAAATCCCATCCTGTTTGATTGAAAACCAAGGGAGTTATAGCTATTTAAAGTTTCAGCCAATCAGATTGCAGCGCACGTGCATGCATGTGTTTTACTGATAACTGCTATATATCATTTTGAAGGATATTCTAATGCATGGCGATATTCAAAATTTAAAAGGATTTTGTCAAACAACAAGAAAGATATTAAGACTTTATTTTCAGCCAATCAGAACGAAGCGCACGTGCATGCGCGTGAGATCTTGCCATTTTGACCATGGCATCTTGTCTACGCTACTAACATATCCTTACATTATAAATTTCAAAAGATTTCATCAAAAAATAGAAAAGTTACGGCTATCTTCATTATATTGGTCATTTCACGTGTTGCACGTGCGCGCTCTTGCAAGCACGTGTGCGCAAAATGGCATGTTGACAATGTCATCTTATCTGCATTAATAATATCTATATATTCTAAATATCAAAGCATTACATTAAAAATGTAAAAGTTACGGCAATTTCAAGTATATTGGTCATTTTACGTGTTGCACGTGCGCGCTCTTGCAAGCACGTGCGCGCAAAATGACCTTCGTTCCGCAAATCTACATAACATGCCTACTTACCCTAGAAAGGTTTCCCCTTAATCGGATGTGTACTTTACAAGATCATTCGCGGACAAAATTTTCCCGAGAAGAAAAATAATAATAATAATAATAAGAAACAGAGTAAAAACAATATGTTCCCCAACTTCGTTTGGGGAACATAATAACTAGAAACGATCTCGTTGCTAGCAACGAGTGGTCTTCCGTCCGATTCAGGAAAAAAAAATTCGTATAATCGAGGTGAAGTGATTCAAAATTTTGGTCGCAAAGAGGATTGAACCAATGTTGCCTTTTTCTGTTTTATCCCCAACGCGCAAACCATAAAGCTTTTAGGAGTACTGCTCTTAATATACTTGTGTGTATACTTTTACAACAGTACAACTGTCTAAGAATCATAAAAGGCGGGTCACTATCAATAATTTGCGCCAAACGCCAAGAGTAAATATTCGTGCCTTTTCATACATTTTATTTGCCAAAAACTCGACTCTGCAGAACCAGAGAAGGTTTTCTACAGGTCCATTCCCCATCACTGGGAAGACCTTACCTGCACATTGGCACCATGTGTATTATCCGCGCAACTTATTTATGAGAAAATGAAATGAATATTTTTTAGTGTTTAAGAAAACGTTGAACCTACGCTTGCGAAAGTTCTAAGACATTCAAAGATATTTAATTTCTTCTTTATCAAATCAAGAAACTGATTATACGTTAAATCAGCAAATAGGGGCCTTTACTTATGCCATGAATATCACAGAAAAAGATTCAAAATTTTGGTCGCAAAGAGGATTGAACCCATGTCGCCTTTTTCTGTTTTATCCCCAACGCGCAAACAATTAAGCTTTTGGGAGTACTGATCTAAACATACTTGTGTGTATACTTTTGCAACAGTACACCTGTCTAAGTATCATAAAAGGCGGGTCACTATTAATAATTTGCAGCAAACGCCAGGAGTAAATATTCGCGCATTTTCTTTGAACTTTTCTATTGAATTGGTGTGATAGCTGCAATGAAATAAAATAAATAAAACGTGCTTATCGCCTTTATTTTATTTCGACGTTTAAAAAGTCTTTGTACACATTACATATATCGTATCCAGCCCAGTTACACTTAAGTAGTGAAACAGAAATTAAGTGTTAAGATCGACACTGAATTGCAACGTACTACTACGTGAAAGTCCAAGTAGTTTTGTTTACATTTCATGCATTCGTATGTCAGAATAGTTGAATCAAACGCTCAGCTGCCTCCATAAACCCCAATTGCGAAATGGCGGAATTGACAAAGACAGCCACCATCTGGGGCCCGCTTCAGATTTTCAAATATTAATATCTAGCAATCAGATAAGCCAATTTTCAAACAACTTAGATATTTATAATCTAATTGTTAAGATGAATACTTTTGATCAATAATGTATAACAAAGAATTGATCATTTGAGAGTTATAGATAAAAGACTTTTGGCCCCTCCTAGCCCCTAATTTGAAGGGTCAGCCCTATGGTTTTGATATCAAATGAAAGGTCTTGAGATATTGAACATTTTGTCTTCAATATGTTTTAACAAATTATGAACAGGAGTGAAGATATGAGACAAAATGCGTCAAATTTTGTGAGATATTTCTGAGACATTTTTTCGGCCCTATAGAACTTCGGTGCCTTTTGCGTTAGAAAGATTTGAAGACCCAATTACAATTCACCAAACCTTCCTCTATTTTCCCTGAAAATCTCAAGTCCATATCTTAAGTCGTTTCGGAGGAGTTTCCCGGACAAGCCGACCCTCTAAAAATCAGAAAATCGTCCATATCTCACGACCGGAAGTGAGATAATCAAAAAGGAAAAAAACCTATCAAGATCAATTGAATATCTATCAGATCTAAAAGTTTGGTAGAAATCGGACGAGCCATCTCTGAGAAATCGCTTGCACAAAATCGGTTGGAAGAAAAATAATAATAATAATAATAACTAGAAACGATCTCGTTGCTAGCAACGAGAGGTCTTCCGTCCGATTCAGGAAAAAAATCTCGTATAATCGAGCTGAAAAGTGATACAAAATTTTGGTCGCAAAGAGGATTGAACCCATGTCGCCTTTTTCTTTTTTATCCCCAACACGCAAACCATAAAGCTTTTGGGAGTACTGCTCTAAATATACTTGTGTGTATACTTTTGCAACAGTACACCTGTCTAAGAATCATAAAAGGCGGGTCACTATCAATAATTTGCACCAAACGCCACAAGTAAATATTCGTGCTTTTTCATAAATTTTATTTGCTAAAAACTCGACTGTGAAGAACCAGAGAAGGTTTTCTTCAGGTCCATTCCCCATCACGGGGATGACCTTACTTGCACATTAGCACCATGTGTATTATCGGCGCAGCCTATTTATGAGAAAATGAAATGAATATTTTTTAGTGTTTAAGAAAACGTTGAACCTACAAATGCGAAAGTTCTAAGACATTCAAAGATATTTAATTTCTTCTTTATCAAATCAAGAAACTGATTATACGTTAAATCAGCAAATAGGGGCCATTACTTATACCATGAATATCACAGAAAAAGATTCAAAATTTTGGTCGCAAAGAGGATTGAACCCATGTCGCTTTTTTCTGTTTTATCCCCAACGCGCAAACCAATAATTATAAGCTTTTGGGAGTATTGCTCTAAATATACTTGTGTGTATACTTTTGCAAAAGTACACCTGTCTAAGAATCATAAAAGGCGGGTCATTATTAATAATTTGCGCCAAACGCCAGGAGTAAATACTCGCGCATTTTCTTTGAACTTATCTATTAAATTGGTGTGATAGCTGCAATAAAATAAAATAAATAAAACGTTCTTTTCGCCTTTATTTTATTTCGACGTTTAAAAAGTCTTTGTACACATTACATATATCGTATCTAGCCCAGTTACACTTAAGTAGTGAAACGGAAATTAAATGTTAAGATCGACACTGAATTGCAACGTACTACTACGTGAAAGTCCAAGTAGTTTTGTTTATATTTCATGCATTCGTATGTCAGAATGGTTTATTCAAACGCTCAGCTGCCTCCATAAGCCCCAATTGCGAAATGGCGGAATTGACAAAGACAGCCGCCATCTGGGGCCCGCTTCAGATTTTCAAATATTAATATCTAGAATTCGGATAAACCAATTTTCAAACAACTTAGATATTTATAATCTAATTGTTAAGATGAATACTTTTGATCAATAAAGTATACAAAAGAATTGATCTCTAGAGAGTTATAGATAAAAGACTTTTGGCCCCTCTTAGCCCCTAATTTGAAGGGTCAGCCCTATTTTTTTTATATCAAATGAAAGGTCTTGCGATATTGAACATTTTGTCTTCAATATGTTTTAACAAATTATGAACAGGAGTGAAGATATGAGTCAAAATGCGTCAAATTTTGTGAGATATTTCTGAGACATTTTTTCGGCCCCACCGAACTTCGGTGCCTTTTGCGCTAGAAAGATTTGGAGACCCAATTACAACTCACCAAACCTTCCTCTATATTCCCTGAAAATCTCAAGTCCATATCTTAAGTCGTTTCGGAGGAGTTTCCCGGACAAGCCGACCCTCTTAAAATCAGAAAATCGTCCATATCTCACGACCGGAAGTGAGATAATCAAAAAGGAAAAAAACCTATCAAGATCAATTGAATATCTTTCAGATCTGAAAGTTTGGTAGAAATCGGACGAGCCATCTCTGAGAAATCGCTTGCACAAAATCGGTTGGAAGAAAAATAATAATAATAATAATAATAATAATAGGGAAAAAGAAACCGAACGAAAACAAGAAGGTCTTCCGTTGGAGACGGAAGACCTTAATAATAGGGAAAAAGAAACCGAACGAAAACAAGAAGGTCTTCCGTTGGAGACGGAAGACCTTAATAATAATAAGAAACAGAGTAAAAACAATATGTTCCCCAACTTCGTTTGGGGAACATAATAACTAGAGCAAAGCTTGTTGCAAAGCAACGAGTAGGTCTTCCGTCCTGTTTGACCGGAAGAATCTTTCATTTTTAACAGAATTGACAAGTAATACCCAAAATTGGTTTAAATTCTCTAAATGTATGGTAATGAACGCAAAAATAAGCTGACCCTTCAAAAATCATAAAATCGATAATATTTCTGGACCAGAAATGACGTCATCAAAACGAAAAAAAAATGAATCAAGTTCAAGTAATGTTACATGAGTCCTGAAAGTTTCATTGAAATCCATCGAGCCGTTTCTGAGAAATCGCGTGCACAAAATCGGTAAGAAAAAAAAAGAATAATAATAGGTAAGAAAAAATGTGAAAGAGAAACCGAAGAATAACAAGAAGGTCTTCCGCTAAAGACGGAAGACCTTAATAATAAAAAGAAACAATACAAACACTATAAGTCTTCCGTTGTGAACGGAAGACTTAAAAATAACAATAAGAAACAGAGTAAAAACAATATGTTCCCCAACTTCGTTTGGGGAACATAATTATCTAAAAATTAACATGTCTGCATCTAGAAAATTGTCGGAAAAACACTAATAAATAAAAAAAAATAGATGCTGTCATGAGACAGTAATACCCTCACTATAAAGGTGTTTGCCTCTAAATACACACTCCTTCATATGTTCTTTCCAAGGAAATCTATAACTATCACCGCACGTGTATTCGTCTAATTGAGCATAAAATTTGCAGCTGACCATATGATCTATGAGCCTCATATAAGTATTTCGTTGCTTAATTCTTTACCAGTCTAAAATAACAGAATTTAATTAATGAAGTAAATTACTTAATTAGATTCTGATAAATATTTTGCCCATAAATTGGAACTTTTTAAATTTACTTTCTCAACGACATAAAATATTATTTTAGTACAAAGCGTTTTTGATAAATTTATCAAAATGTGCAAACTGATTTTAGTACTTGGTCAGGAAAAAAATCTTATTGAAAGTACAAATTAATTAAATTGTCAATGCCTATCATTCTCTCTCCCTCCCCCTCCCATCATCACACACACACTCTCTCTCTCACAAACATTTTTTGAAATAGACGCAGATGGCAAAGTTATGTTAAAACATTATTTATTATGATAGTTAAAAATTTGTTCTTGTACTAATCAGTTTTACGTGTGAACATCTTATTTTTCTACATTCACATTGGGTTTGCGTCACATTATCATATTTTTAGATATCACCTCTCGGCACACCTCGGCCGATTCATACTTTATCTGATGAAGGCGACGGAATTGGCAAAGGTTTGCCGAATGAAATTATTTAGCACATGTATGCTGACGATGCAGTGTGGTCAGTTAAAATCATTTGTGTTTTAATTGGATTCTATGGATTATATTTCATGAATTCGTTGTCTGGACCTATGACATTCGGTAAGTACAAGATTTAGTATAGATGCAAATGGTTAGGTTGAAGTTCTAAAAGGGTCAAAGATCATCGCATGCCACAGTCGACAAATTTCACATTGTCAAGTTATCTCCCATTGTGGACATTCAGTATTATACAGGCGCAGATCCAGATTTTTTTTCTCTGGAAGGGGGGGGGGTGACGTGTACGTAAGCCCATTTAGCTCATTTTGGTACGTTAAAAAATAAAATTTTCGCGTTATAACGCGTAACTTTCGCGTTATAACACGACTTTCGCGAATAAACGCGTTACTTTCGCGTTAAAACGCGAACGTTTCGCGAATAAAGGCGTAACTTTCGCGTTATGACGCGAACGTTTCGCGAATAAACGCGAAACTTTCGCGAATAAACGAGTAACTTTCGCCTTATAACGCGAAACGTTCGCGAATAAACACGTGACTTTCGCGTTATAACGCGTAACTTTTGCTTTATAACGCGAAACTTTCGCTTTATAACGCGAAACTTTCGCGAATAAACACGTTACTTTATGCATATATAATGTTACTCAGGAACCTTGATCTTGATTGACAGATAAGAACAAGAAAAAAGACCGGAATTCTCAGCAACTTATTTATAAAACACCATTTCCTCAGAAGATGTACTGGAGAAATGATGCGAAGGATAGGGTAGATTAGCCATCAAAATATTTTTTTCTATTTTTAAACCTTACCAATTGATGAAATGATTTTTTTCGTTTACATGTTTTTACAAATTTTAAATTCAAGAAATTCTTTAGACTGATTATTTTTTAAGAAATATCTACACTTGAGACTTTTTCAGGCTGTTTTTTAATTAGTTACACTTACTACATGCACAACTGTACCACTAGTAAATTAAGCAATCAATCATTTTGGACTTAAATTTTTACCCTATAGAAACATAACTTGAAAGTTAATGAACAGTGTATCACTTCATTAGCTTGACGGACCATATGATGCTATTTAAATAACAATTATAATTGTATGTTGTTAATTACAAATTTATCCGGAGGGGGTTATAGAGAAGTTCGTGGACTAGGACCAAAAAGTAAAACTACATTGTATTAAGGTATATACGGCAGAGTTTGTACACTTTGAATTAATTGTCAATATTTTTTCTGTATTGTCTTATTTCTACAGTGAATCCAACAGACACAAATTAAAATCTGCTATCTAATTTTCACAATTCTGAGATCTTGTTCTTTATAAAATAAAATTATTTCAAATTCTCTAGAGAGTGCATAAATAAAGACGCCGGAAAGGGTGATTTTCCCCGATATTCATAATCTTGATTATAATAATAGGGATTGAAGTTTATATAACTTTTGGAAAATGAAAACTCGCATAATCTTTCAATTGTTTGAACAGCGCGAAGAAAGACAATCAATGACGGTAAGGAAGGATTCAATAGGAAGAAAACTGAAACGTGTAGCCTGAGGAAGTCCATGTTTAAAATAGCTTTTAATTGCTTATCATTGTAAAAAAAAACGATCCCAAAATCAAATTGAAGTTGAGACTTCAGCAAATGTCTTGGTTAAACAGCAGAAGGTTCGAGTTATAACGCAAAAGTTACGCGTTTATTAGCGAAAGCTTCGCGTTATATCGAGAAAGTTACGCGTTATTTTTGAGAAAGTTACGTGTTATTTCGCGAAAGTTACGCGTTTATTCGCAAAAGTGTCGCATTATAACGCGAAAAAATTTTTTTTTTACCAACCAAAATGAGCTCAATGGGCTTTCGTAGAGGTGTCACACCTCAGTCAAAAAAAAATCCAGCCCAAGATTTCCTGAGAAGCAAATGACAAATAATAAAAAAAAACAATGATGATGGGTCCCTGTTCTCTAAGGGGGGATGTCCAAAGTCATTTTTATTCTCTTCAGTAAATAGTCTTATTTAAATAACTGCAAATTCCAGGAGGGGGGGGGGGTCTGATCTCCCTAGCTACTGAATCCCTGTACCTGAAATGACAATTGATCTCATGACTCCATAATAGTAGAAAAGTTGTCCATTTGACTATATTATTATACATATTTTGTTTCCTGTGTTTATGTCTGTTTGTCTGTCCACAGAAATTTTACCTTGCCAATAAGTTTTAAGTTGATTGGGCTATACACATTGCTTCCATATTTCATAGATAAATTTCTTTTGGCAAAACGTTTTAATGGGTACCACTAATTTTGACCTCTTGACCTTGGAGTTTGACCCACTTTTACAAGAAAAATACCTTAAACTTGGCTGAATTTTTGAACAGTTGGTGCTAGGACTTTCATGCTTTAACATGTGTAATCAGTGTGAACATTCAACAGGTATAAATATTTTTGACCTTCACCCTAGAGTTGAACCCAATTTAACTTTAACCTTGGCAATAACTTTTGAACAGGTGAGGAAGTACTAGGGATTTCTCTCTTATTTCACATGTGTATTCCTTGTGACAAGACTTTCCCTTTGATACCAACAATTTTGACCCTTTGACCTTGACCTTGGAGTTTGACTTACATTTCAGAAACTTCAACCTTTGCCAATAGCTGCCATAACAGTTGCTGTCACAACAAACAAACAAATTACTAAAAAAAAAACACAGTATACATGTACTTATTTTATATTCAACAGATTGACTTCTGGTCATATCTCTAGTTTTCCCTTGAATCAGACATGGTGATATAAATATTTTAAAAATAATTATTGTAAGAGTTGAAAAGGTTGTGCATATTAAAATATACTAAGCTCTGCGGATGAATTAGATATACCAGTTTAGCTTTATTTTGCTACCCAAAGCACCTTGATTAACTATTTACAAGCATACTGTTTTCTGTCGTCCATCTGTTTGTCTGCAAACTTTTCACATTCTTAATTTCTTACACATGTAAGAACCACTAGGCCAATTTCAATCAATCTACATGTTAATATGCAGGGGACTTTTTCCAACATAAATCTTCTAAAGAACAGCAATGACATTTATTGTCCCACATTTTCGCTAAAGATAGGAGACATTAAATCTCATTTGTTTGTCAGTCTGCCCATCTGTCACGATAAATTTAACCTTGGTCATCATGGTCATATTTTTTGAATGAGAAGAGACAGGACTTTTACATTTAAAATGTGAATTAGTATTTAACTGGGACAATACCATACTAAATACACTATGATTTTTATGACCCATGACCTTGAAGTTTGACCTACTGTCATAACAAATTAATTGTTTTAAATTGATCATTTTGAAAGAGAAATGAAAGGGCATTCATATTACCTGTGAAAAGACCTTTCCAAATGTATCATGACGTTTTGACTCTGTGACCTTGACCTTGAAGTTTAAGATACTTTTCAATAATGTTGTATCTCTTTTTCATTGAGAAGAGATACGACTTTCACATTTCAAGTGTATATATTACCCATAACAAGATGTTTCCCAAAATGCTATGATTTTTTACCCCTTAACCTTGTTGTTTTACCAAAATTTCAAAAGAGTGAACTCTCCCAAATGAGGATTAGGCCACTGTGTGAAATGAAATAGGAGTTTAGGGAAGACGGGGCTTTTTGCATAAAAAACGTCACTTTTTAACCCCCATTTGACCCCCGGGGTAAAATCAAAATTCTGAAACCTTACAACACATCTACATTAACCTTGGTCATCATGGTCATAGTTTTTGAAAAGCTGATTAGGCTGCTGAATAAAATCTAAGAGGAGTTCAGGGAAGATGGGGCTTTTAGCATTAAAAACGTCATTTTTCGTCCCCCATTTGACCCCCTGGGGCAAAATCTAAATTCCAAAACCTTACTGCACATCTACATGACATCCCCAACCATCTCCCAAAAGATGATTAGGCTGCTGAGTAAAATGTAGAAGGAGTTCAAGGATGACGGGGCTTTAAGCATAAAAAACGTCATTTTCACACCCCCATTTGACCCCTCGGGGCAAAATCAAAATCCCAAAACCTTACTGCACATCTACATGACCCCACCAACCATCTCTTAAAAGCTGATTAGGCTGCTGAGTAAAATGTAAGAGGAGTTCAGGGAAGAAAAGTGTGACAACAATATACCCGAACTTTCTTTAGAAAGTGCGGGTATAAAAAAAATGCAGAACATAATTACATGTGCAATACATATTATTAAATCTCTTTCGCAAAAAATGTGAACGTGATTCCATTTTGTGATACCCTCCCTTATTTTATCATTTTCTTAATTGTTCGTATTGAACATTCTTCGTGACTTTGCTATTAATGATATTGATACTTTCTTCTATTTGTATTGCTAGAAAAAGGTTGAATTTTGCTAGAACTCCCCCTATCATTATGATTATATCTACATGTACATTCGTTGAATGAGTTTCATTGTTTGTGTGACTGAATTTTAAGAAGAATTTTTACGAATAAAACAAAATAGGAGTAAATGAAGAAAAATTTCAAAGTGGAATGTAATAAGCACGAATCTGAACAGCTTATTGAGACAAAAGATTAGAGGTACATTATCAATCAGGTAGAGTGCATATAAGAATTCTTAAATAGGAAAAAGATGTGTCGATTCCAGATTTTAAAGAGAAAAAGAATGTAAGGAGCGGGAGCCTATCAACCCCCTCCCCCCCCCCTGGTGCCTGCAATACCAAATAAAAGACAAGTAGACAAAATAAGAAAAAAAGCAAAATACACAGACTTTTGCTTGTATTTTCCTTTCCCCCGTTACATGTATTTATGATTTCGATATTTATCTCCATAAGTTCGGTTAAAAGTTGAATTTCGCTAGAATTAATTTTCTTCCCCTGATTTCTATTACATTGAAATAAAATTCTGTGAGTATTTCTAGTGTAGTTTTTTGATGAAATGACTTTTTTTATGCTCGGTCTATATCCTTCGAGACGCTCACAGACTTCGTGAAATGACGTTTTCTTTTTTTTATTTTCATGTCATAATTAAAACGATTTCTATTCGGTTGATTTAAAAATCTATTTTATTAATAAGAGCTTATTAATTAAAGGTATTTTGTAAACAAAGAAAACGCCCATGGATACGCCCCCGGAAGTATTAATGCATTGCATTGTGGGATATTTCCCTGCTGTTAATAAGTCTTTAATGAATTCTTTAATGTTTTATGATTCATTAAGTAATAAGACTCTAATATAGGTTTTGTACCACACTCTTTAAGGACTTTATTCACTAATGTATCATTAAGAATTTAACGATTCATTAAGCTTAATGAATCATTAAATTTAATAAACCGTTGATACAACCGGGTCCAGGATTTTTGTATAATGCCCTATCATATAGTTTTGTAGTTATTTATGAATGCTATGGATTTTAGAAAGTATTTTAGAAAGTATTGTCAAAAGATAACGTTGTCATGCTTGAACATTACTGAAATTGTGCACTGATCAAAATGTAAATAATTATATACACGGGAAAATAGGTTTATAATTAGAACTAATATTTCTATTATTCTTGAAAAGAGAAAAAAATTGAAACCAAAATATAAATAGCAAATACTCATAAATCCTGTCAAACATCTTTCCTGTTAAAAAAGTGGTCAAACTCTGAGGTGGGCTCAACATTCAACAGGGTCAATTTTCAACTTGTTGAGGTCGCCAGAGAATATTAAAAAAAATCTATCAAGCTATTGAAAAATGGTTTTCGGCCTCAATTTTCAACGGAGAAAAAATAAACCCTGTTCAATATTCAACTGTAAAAAAATGAACCCCGGGGTAATTTTCAACTCGGGTCAATATCCAACGTTATTATATAGCTAATAAATAGTCTCTAATAAAATACTGACAAAAATCCAGAGAATTTTAGTGTTCAATATCTTGACGTTTTATTGAACGCTAACTTTGTATTACGAATATGAGTATGCCCGAAACATTCCGAATACGAGCATTCAATATCGAACGCCCCGTTGTAAACAAAAAAAGTCGTCTGGTCAAATTCTCAGAGCTAAATCAAAGAAAGAAAGTGGCATCTAGGTAAGATGTGTTTATTTTTCACACAAAAATGAAATTATTTATTAAAATATAGTACGTTTTAGACCAATTAAAACCTAAATCAGCAAATCATATCGCTCGGTAGGATCATGGGAATGATGCGATATTGAATGCTAACAGGACAGACGTTAATTTGAATACCGATACTAAAAAATCATAAATTTGAGGGGATTTTAGTTTGGAATATGTATTATAAATTATGTGGAAATGTTTTAGCTATATAATAAAAGAGTTATTGAACTTATATTGGTGAATATTGGCACTCGTTGGCTGTTAAAATGCACTCGCAAGCTCGTGCATTTGAACAGCCAACTCGTGCCAGTATTCACCAATATAAGTTCAATAACCCTATATTACACCGACTCCGCAATGTCGAAAACCGGTTAAATTAAATAAATACAATATGAAATGCAAAGACTGCCCCCAATTTGATAGGTCAGAAAATGTGTCGACAATATCTTGGTTTGCTACTAGATTAACTCTAATCAATCGAATATTATGCAAAGATTTAGCCAAAATCAAAAAATTATCAAACCAGTAGTATGCTAATATTAACTCTTATTAGTCGAGTGATGTGTGGAAAACAATTTTTATACCTCTAATGGGTGCAAGCAATAGACCCTTTTCCTGTGACATATTTTGCCTAGGAGTTATTCCCCTTAGCCGCCATCTTGTAGGGCAAAGTAGTAAGTTGTCCTCTTTGAAAAACCAATTTTAAACATGCATGCAATAAATATATGAGGGGAGTATTCACAATCTTATAATCATGAATTTATAGAAGCTTTAACAAACGTTTATTTATAAGAAAAACAGCATTATCATTAACTCAGTAACCAGTACAACAAATTGAACTTGGTTGAATAATGAGGGGATCTGGGAATGTTGCCCTACAATATGGCAGGTAAGGGGAATATCTCCTAGACAAAATATGTCATAGGTAAAGGGTCTATAATTACAGTAAAATTTTATGCGATGGCGAATACTGAATTGATGCCTTTTGAATGCAAAGACAATGACCACAAGGGATGGCGTCAGACTATATATAGACCCTTTTATGACATATTATGTGTAGGAGTTATTCCCCTTAGCTGTCATATTGTATAGTAGGGCAACACATCCAGATCTCTCATTATTCAACCAAGTGCAATTTTTATATTTGTTACTAAGGTAAAGATAACACTATTTTCTTATGAATATACGTTTGTCAAAGACTCTTAATTCACAATTTTAAGATTGTAAATACCCCCCCCCTATATATCTTGCATGTATGTTTATAATTAATTGCTTAAAGCAAGGGGTAAATTCACTACTTTGCCCTAGATGGCGGCGAAGGGGAATAACTCATAGGCAAAATATGTCACAGGAAAAGGGTCTATTGTGATACACATTGATTGTTCCTCCTCACAATCGGACTTTAGCATGTTGAATCATCGTACTTCAAGGTATCACACCGGTAATTGTTTTCACTATATAATGTTTATATAGGATAAAAGAAATCGTACAAAAATCTGGTGTTTGTTCACATGAAAAAAATATTTAGAAGGAGGTGTTATTAGTTACAGTCTTTAAGAGACAGGGGATGGGATGATACCTGGTTTTTAAATTTCACACCTGGCAAGGCGGACCCGAGTCAGGTATGAAATTTACTAAGCAGGTATCATCCCATACCCTGTCAATAAAAGACTATGTAACGAATTTACCCCACCGATGAAACATTCACATTTTATCAGTGGTTTATAAAAATGATTTTCTATTCTAAATGCTACATCATGCTTATACTGTGCCTATTATGACGTCACGTTATTTTTGTTAAATATATCGACCGGGTAAAGATTTACAACTGACCGGGTATACATGTAAGTAATCCACCTCCTTCATGAGACAGACTCCAACCAATCGTAAGCCAGGATTTCATGGAAAAATCAAAAGCGGTGGGGGTAATAAACATAACCTGTCGCATTAGCCGACACCAAAAAACAGGGTACCTACACGGCATTTTCTGACTTTTTCTATCTACAAACAGGGCTACCAACATATCCACGTGTTTTCAATTTGTTTATAAACACATCAAGTGCACCACAAGAAGTAGCCTCCTATGCCTGGAAAAAAAAAGTTCCTGTGAAAAACCTTTATTTGGCAAAAAGTACATAAAAGTTACTAGGCACAGGTACCAAAGTTGTAAAAATGGCTTGGAAGAAAATAGAAAAAGTCTCAAAAAAAGAAAATCAATTTTATACGTATTGACCTACATTTGACAAAAAGTTCATTTTGATTGGTCAGTTACCAGTGTGATACCTTAAGCGCAACGTGTCTGGTTGGCAACGTGTTATCGAACTCTGGTGTGACCATTGGGGTTTTGTGCAAACCATAGAACTTTGGTGTAGCCAAGTGAGACCATCACACTTTTGCGTGATCTTGGCACATTGGCGTCTTACATATATATTTTTATATGGAAGAACAATCTTATAACTTTCTGGTAGAAATGAGTCTCTATAAATCTAAAGTACAGTCTTGTGATTTTGGTAGACTAGATAAGTCATCTCTTAGGTTAAACAGTACTTTGAAATTTTCGAAAATATTTCATCACGTTAAGAATCTTCTTAGCACCTCTGATATTAATTGTCTACTGAAGAATGTATAAAAATTAACTAGACTCCCAGATCTGTTGTTTGATTGTAATTTTGCTGATAAGTTCATTAGAAATAAAATAATTATTGCAAATTAATAGCCATTCTCCGTAAGCATTTAAACTCTTATATAGGGAGTGTGGCACGCATGGTCTTGGATTTTGACGAAACTTGGCATACATTCCTATATTGTATGTAACTAAAAGTCATAATAAAAATGTTGCTATGGTCCATGGTTACCATGGCAACCAACATACATTTTTCATGGCCTAAAAGACGCTTAATTTTGATGGAAAATGACCCTTTTTTGACTTATTAAAAATATTTAACGGAACAAGCTATTAACATGATTTTACCTTTTTGCCAAAATACATCATTTAACAGTGCTTTAGAATTTTTTTTGTATTTCAGTAACTTTACCTCATAGAAAAAATACCCCTCGTTTATAGGTAGGATTTTTCTTGGGGAAAATTATAGATTTTAGGCTCTTTTGAAAAGCCTGGTATAAATTTCTCGGATAGTTGGGAAAAAATGAATACATGTGTTTGAAAGTCCATATATAGTTCTAATATCAACTACAAAGAGCTACTTGGTTTTCATATTTAGTTTTCTTGTTACCATGGTTACAAACTTATGCTTTTTTAAAAATCCTAGAAAAGTACAATACGTAGATACAATCATGATCCATATAATTGTCTGAGTATTTTAAAATGGATTAAAACAAATTTAGATATATGGTAAACAATAGCAAAAACAAAGAGAAAAAAAAATTCATGACTAAGGGTCATAGGTCAAGGTCAAAATGGCAGATTTAGATAGATATTTAAGGAAACTAAACAACATTTTTCTGTGTCATAACTAATACTTGTGTTTTAAGCAACAAATGAAGAAACAAAATTACAGTTCTGGCCAACAATAACTAGCATCATATGAATGTGTGCCCATATGGACAGAAGGTCAAAGCTCAAGGTCACAGTGGTATATTAAGAACTACGCACGCTAAATCTCAATTCCCGCCTACATTTTGCAACCATTTTATTCAACATTAATGGCTATAAAATCTTTGTTTAATACAAAAACCAGTGCAAATTTAGCCATTAAATCTTTTGTTTTATACAAAAAAAGAATGCAATGGTATTTGATTCATTATCTTAATACCAGTGCTAAATAGTACTTTATCCCTTTTTCCAACTCTTGAGATAAAGGTGAGGGGGAAGAGGAGTCGATGTTATTTTCCATTGAAATCGGACTTTCAAGCATCACCATACATGTATTTTGAAAAAAATCTTGGATTTATATAAATGTTCCACATATTTTTTTCTCATGTTTTACGCAAAGAAGTAAACATGTATATATTAATAAAATACACTGTTTAAGCTGTAAATCGCTTTGAAACTGGGGGAAAATAGGCATTTATTTTCGTCTTTTGTCTATAAAAATATGCCCCCCTCCTCTGTCTGTTTTAACATTTTATTATCGTGGGATATCTTAAGAAGCCTACGATCTTTTTCAAATGAGTTTATATCACAACTCGCTTCAGCGTAAAAAGACCCCTATTGATTTCCAGGTCAAGAGGTCAAAGTAAAAAAAATTGTTTGTATGTAAACCTCTCATTTCCGAGCGATATCTCAAAAAGCATTTATGTATGCTTTATTATATCATAACTCCCTTCGGTCCCGCCCGCCCTCTTTAAGTGTCCCATCCCCTACCCCCATCAACTCTGACACCCCCCCACTCCTCTTAATCTACACAAGTTCTTATCTCCTTAACAATGGGACACATATTCTTTGAATTAGTTTGTTAATAATGCATTCTAATGCAATTTGTTTGTAAAACACTTTTTGTTTGGCTAATGCACTGATGTTTGAATCAGTAAAACGAGCATTAACGAGTATGAAAGCTTTTTCATTGTGACTTCATAATAGAGCAACGCAAAAACACAATGCTCCGTGACGTATTTCATGAAACAAAATTCATCAAAATAAGACGTAAACAACAAACAAAATGCATGGATTGCATTAGAATATGAATAACTAAACTTCTAATTTGGTATTAGCGACCGTTAATGCTGATTTAACGGTCGCAAACATCCGTTTTACCGGCTCCGCTTACGCGACGCCGGTAAAACTCAGTTTGCGACCGTTAAATCAGCATTAACGGTCGCTAATACCAAATTAGAAGATAGTTATTCCCTAATTTATACTCGGGTATTCGGAATACTGACACAATGATTGTAATGTTGTATCCTGACCTCTATCCTGTATATTAAATGTATTTTATTGAAACTGGTTTTACATTCTCCCTTTAGCTTGATCCATAATGTGAAAATACTTATAAAGTACGTTTTTTTAGGGTTTTTTTAAATAAAGGTAGGCAATTAAGATTATTAAACGACTATACACTTTCCATATTCTTGTACGTAAAGAATTGTGCTACAAGCATGTAAAGACACTCTTTTGTTGTTTTAGTAAACTAATTCCTTGCTCCTAAATTTACATTTTTTAAAACCATATTTAACAATCCGAACTTTTCAAGTGACAGTCAAAATGTGTTTTCCGTTGACTTTTTTTTCAGAGAAGTTGATGGAAAATTCTAATTTACTTTTCAATATCATTCTTGTTTGTTCAAAATTGAGATTTTAGAGATGTTGATAATCTGCTTTTGTAATTATTTTTTTTGGGGGGGGGGGATGGTTCAGAAAATTATTTTCATCATTAATAAAATACTCTAGACAGATCTTATATTAATTGATTAATTGTACTGCTTTTAGGTTAAATCATTATGTATCTTAGTCCAGAGAAATGATAAACCGTTAACTTTAAATTTGATTTACAGACAATTTGTATTTCTTTGCAACTACCCCAATCATCAAAGTATATTTTTGACTGGTAAACAAAACATTTTATACTTGTTTATCCTGTTTAAAAACTACATAATATGACTGCGTTTACTATGGGTTAGGGGACGATCTTTGATCCAGAGGGGAGGGGGCAATTTTTTTCAAGTTGGTTTATTTTCATGGCAGGACATATTATTTATTTCCAAGATGATCTTTAGGGAAAATTATTAATTCTCTTTCTTACTGATAAAAAGTCTGAAGAGCACAAAGAAAAAAAAAACAATAATAATAAGTAAAATGCCCAAACTCTTTTTCATTATGGAAGGGGGGGGGGAGGTGGTTTTATCGGTATATATTTTTTAACCATAAAATGTATTACATGTATACTATGGGTTTCAAAAATTATTAATGAAATAATGACCCGTGGATGGGAATTGTAGCTATTATATATTCAGTACATATTATTTTTTTCTTTTCAGCCAAGGACATATTATTCAGTTTTAAAAGATTAATTGTCTCTATTAATCACATTCACATTTAAAAGATTATTTGCTTTGATTCTAACGCCATTTTCATTGCAGTTCTGCAGTATATCACTCTGACTGATCGTGATACACAATAATTCTTAAAAAAAAAAACAAAATTCATAATACTACATAGTAATTCTAATATTTCAAGTTTATCTTGAATCCCGTTTTGAAACTCCTTAGACCTTGAAGCTAATGGTTATGTACAGAGATGATTTCCTCAGTGCTATGTACAGTGTAGTCTTGTACATTTCACCATTCTTCACATGAGCAAAATTATTTGCATGTAGGAAATAAACAGAGGCTAAAATTTTTATGCACATGAAATAAACAGGAAACACAGTTGATTTTACTTGTATTCCAGGATATACAGAGCTGTATGCTGACAATAGGTAGACAACTTCCAGTCATTCTTGTACAATGGTTTTTTATCTTTCTCACTGAAGAGCTCACAATTATCAAAGGGAGATAATTCAATTTCAAAGTTAATGTCTGCTATTTTAATCAAAGATTTCTCATATTTATAGAGAGAATACCAACAAGGTTTTAACAGGCCTTTTAAAATAAGATGTTATATTTCTTATTTTTGTTAGTAACATGAATTGAAGTAGCCGCATTTCATTAAAAAAAACTTTCCCAAATATTGCATTTTTAAAAAAAAAATCAACTTTAGACACCGTTTCCATGGTAACTACTCAACATTCATATGATCTAACTATATTTTTTGAAGTAGTTTATGAGGTGGTACTTTCCAGCCAAATTTGAAAAAATCTGAGACTATGCGTGTCACAAAGTTTAAGTGGTTACAGAGAATGGGTATTAAGATGTAAGGAGACGTACCTGATATACTCGTTTTCCATTTGTCATAGCCTCTAGTACCTGGATATTCTATAAAGCGTACAAAAATAAATTAGATAAAGGTTGTCTCTCTCTCTCTCTCATTCTCTTCTTTTAGAATAACATTTCCAAATACTAAATATAAAAATGTTAAATGTGACCATGAATATTAAGTACACATATATCGAGTTTTGATACCATCTAATCTAAAATGTATGCATGCTTTAAGTAAGGTATAATTATAATGCTGCTCTGTATACAAAATACAGTTTTTGAGTAATCAAAGTAGCGATGCACATGTAGTGGAATATCTAGAATGGGACGGATTAAGAACTGTAGACTTAAGGTACACAACAAAAATATCTGGGGCTTTCTGTGATAAGGAAAAAAAAGTTTTTTTCAAGATGGTTTTAATGCTCTTCTTCTGATATGGACGAATAACATATGGCTTAAAAACATGTTAATCAGAATTAAGTTGAAAACAAGACGCCCAGGGGCCACATCGTTAACCTGTTCTTGAAAAGATTTTTTCTATATTTTCCGATATAAAACTTGAATCATTTTCAAATATGATGTCATATATCTGAGAAGTGAATGCACAGAGTACACTGCAATAGGGAAGAGTACAGAGTTCACTTCCCTGAGAGGTGTTACATGTAACGTATATGCGTATTAAAACTGCATATCTATAAGTTCCCTTTACAGCAAAACTCGTTTAGTACGAACACGGATATAGCGAATTTACGGTTAAAGCGAAGTCATTTTGAATCCCAAGCTATAGAAATTTAATGAATTTCTTATATGGTTATAATGAATTACAGATATAGCGAAGCAATTTCGTAGGTCCCAGTGACTTCATTATAACCGAGTTTTACTGAACTATTATAGTAAAATCATTCAGTGCTTAAATTGTGTAAAATTTTAAGATAAAATAATTTCAATAACATATTAGCTTTAACGATATTACATCCATCATGATTTTTCTTGCCATTGACTTTTTAGAGAGAATTGTTTACTGCTTAAGTGATGCAACTTAACGTGTTTATATTTTTCATTAATGTAAAGGAATGTTTTTAAGGTAACACTTACTAAAACATTTCATGTCTTCTGTTTCCATTTTACCATATTGACCACATTTTTCAATGAACTCAGTCAGAACCTCAATATCATCCTCTAAATACACTTTTATTTGAAAAATAAAGGCACTGATAAAATTTTTCTTAAACTAAATAACTTAAAAAACACCAATGAAACAGAAATTTATTCAATGAAGGGTTATCAAATATTTATTGTTGTTTTGACATCATATATACATGTATGATATACTATACCCCATTCAATATTTGCTGTTGATATATGAATTAGTAAAGTGAAAATCAGAATATTACCTTTTTCAGATTTCCTTTTCCACCTCTTTAAGATGAATACCACTACAAGTACAGCAATAATAACTCCTATTATAACTCCTCCTGTGATTCCTACCACGGCTTCTGTAGGCAGTGTTTTGTCAGGGGGACTCCTCTCTGTTTTAGCTGTTGTAGAGGGCTCTTTAGTAAACCTGATAGAATACAGTAATTGTAAAACAATAATGTTTATTGTAGACAACTGTTAGTTCTAGTATATATGTAATCTTTTCTTTTTCTTTAATAACATGTTCAAATTTGTTTTGGTAAAATCAATTGACACTGATTATTTTTTTTTTTTCAATAAATAGTATTCATGATAAAGTTTTTCAAGCCATAAACTTCTGTTTTAGAATATCATCATAAATCAAAGTGCGAAAATTACATTACATGATTAGATGTATATTTTAGAACATCAATATACTCTAAACATGGTTATAAGCACCCAAGCCCTTATAATTATAAAATATATAAATGCAAAAAGACATGACAGAGGGAATTCTCTCTACTCACGTTATGTTTGGACAAGAGGGATCCGCATTAAAACATCTTTCTTTGGGATTTATATCATGACAAGCAGGGACTGTGATAAAATAGGATCTTGTGATTAATTCTCGAAAAAATAGTGCTGAATAGTGAAGTATCGGATTGTTTTTTTTTTATTCATCTTATGTCAATAATTTTTTTTTTGAATTTTTATGCAATATTCTTTGTTTGTATTATATTACAAAAATCTAAGCATAATTAACAAAAATTTGTTAATATAATAATAATAATTGTACCTTTTTTATACCCCCCGCTTGAAAAGCGAGAGGGTATATAGTGATCGGGATTTCCGTCCGTCCGTCTGTACGTCCGTCCGTCCGTCCTTCCGTCCGTCCGTCTGTTACTCTTTTTCTGTTATCCGCAACTCCTCTTGTACCACTGAGTGAAATTTAATGAAACTTTCACAGAATCTTTATTACATATTGCCATTGTGCACCTCTTATTTTACTTTTTTATTCGACACGTATTTTAGGTTTCCCAGAGCAAAACATGGACATTGCCATTTTTTGTTTACCTATGACGTCACATAATAGAAGCTTCTGGATAACATTTGATAGGACGAGTTATTCCTCTTTACACATTACCGTTAAACAATATATAGCAACACATCGACATTATGGGAGGCGGGGGTGATACTTACATTTATACAAGTCAGAAAGAAAGAAGTGATTTGACGGACATCCATGTGTAAATTTTACACAGCTTGTTTGGTCCAAATTTCCATTTTCAAAAACTTTCAAACAGTGACCTGTTTTAGAAATATATAATTAAAAATACAAAATACGATTTCATTTTAAAAATGTTTGACTGCATACAAATGGGATGAATACCTTTGGTATATAATCCAGTGGTTGTTATATTATAACAGAACTCCACCAGACTTGACCTGTTGTTGTTGGGAACACAGACGTACTGACTCCGCCCATTCTCATCCACACCACACCCCAATCTGGTAGCCGAGTCTGCGTACTCCGTCTTGTTACCGGGACAGGTGTCCACAGTGTAACCAAAGGATCCGAACTTCATCTTTGACATTTCCCTTAACTTTCCCTTAAACAGATTATAATATGACAGTATTGGAAGATTTGGTAACATAATTTCCATAAAAGGAGTCCATAAAGGAAATTAAAAGTTATTTGTGTACTTTATTTTTTATCAGTGTATTCAATTTTAAATTATCTATAATTACCCCATTCCCAGAATACATTGTAATAGCATTTTAAAAGCTTCCATATCTTGAACAGGACATTTTTTCAGAGGATGGCAAGAAAGAATATCTGAAAAAGAACTTATTTGTTCATTAAATCTTTAGTAAAAGCGGTAGCATGACAAAATGAATGAAAGGGAAAAAAAATAAATAGGCACTTTTGTACAACAGTAACCTTGTATTTAACCTGTTTTAATATTATGCATATTGCATTTTTTGCCTCTTTGTCAAAGTGTGAACTTCCATTTTCAAAATGATTGTTTTGATTTTATTTTCTTTCCCTAAAATGTTCAAAACGACAGTGGATCACACCCTATATAACTAGCAACTGGGAAAACCGAATCACTGTGACAACAGACGGCAAAGTTGTTTATCGGTATGTCAGAGACCTGATTTATATCACATTTTGACTATTTATAACATTAATTTCTAATTTATATAACAATATCCATAATAAATGCAGGCTTTTTAAGGTATAGCTACAACATATATGGATAACGAATGGATAATTTTTGTTGTTTAATAAAAGTGTCGGATGCATGAAATTTTGTTTAATGAAATCATTTCGGCTGTCTTGTACAACAGACGAGGCAAACAAGGACAACAGATTTAAAACTAAATCTGGCAATCGGAAGCAGTGGATACAAAGTTTGATAGAGAGCACAAATTCGCTGTATCCCAATATGCGGGGTGGGTAGGGGGTTGTCCTTCCCACAAAGTACTTTTGGTTGCTATACGACACCGACTGAATCAAACTTCTATTCGATGATTAACATGAACATGTTTTAAATAAGAAGGTGCATTGGTAAATATGCGTAAATGTTGTTTTCCAGCGATATGGATCGAAAAACGGATAATTGGAGCTGTAAAGTATCATGAACCAGAGTAAAGTACTTAAAGTTCTTTACGTAAAGAATTTCAAAAAAAATATACGGGGACTTTTCGAAAATTATTTAGACATTTACTATAACTTCATAAAGGGCATGTATAGAGATAAATTCAGGAAAAGTCATCAACATTAAATAAAGAACGAATAAAACAATTATACAAAATTCCAAATATATAGGATATCTAGATAAGGTCTGTTAAAATTATTAACGTGCAGATGTCTATTGAACTGGAGCAGTACCACTACGTCAATATTAACCTGGCTTAACGTTACGCCTGCCGAGGTTTTCGCGTGAAAAACGATATGATCGAGATCCGTTGACTCTTCCTCCTTAAGGTCAAGATCTAGTAAATGAAAGGTGCCTACAGATTTATCAAACTTGAGAAAAAAATTCCTTTATTGATGCTTTACAACTTTAGCTTCGTCAACTAAGGTGTTTCGGGGCATAATTTTTAGGTAAACAAGATGAAAAACGGTATTTTTCACTGCCATTTTTAATGAAAAATTAAGAAAACTGGTCAAGAAAATGGGAGTTTTTTTCGTATTCAGCAAAGGAAATGTATCCAGATTGCCTACAGTCTCTCTGAAAATGGAAAATTGGTATGTTCATGGCCTCTTCTTTAAATCAATGTAAAATTTAATATAGGTATCCGGTTTATTTTTCATATGATTTCAAATTGAATGACTTGAAAATACCTTATTTTTTACATAACTCTGCTAAAGCCGTCAAGTACGGGGAAAAAGAAAGTTGAAATTGATTATGACGTCATAATGGATCTAGCACCAAAAAATTAGTCTCAGGTTATTTACTAGATCTTGACCTTAATTACCATACATCAAATTACAAAAATCAAACTGTCTCTTATCTTAAACGATTCTTTAAACAATATATGCTCCTACACCATTATAAAATTGTCTAGTGTCATATATATCTGATGACATAGCGCTAATTTGTTTAGCACGGGTTTACGTTATTTAGAATTCCGTAACGGTAAAAATCGTAGTCGTCCGGAGCGTTTGATTATACTCTGATTGAATTATTGGTCAGAAAAAAAATATGAACAAAAACATAACAATCCCTTCGACATGTTTTTGTACTCTTGTTTTAGCAGGTTGGCTAGTTTATAAAATACTTCTATATAGAGCTACACAAAATTTTAGGTATCTCGCTCCTCCTCTTTGACGTCAAAATTCATTTTGACGTCGGTATTAGATTTCTTTACCTCGCCTCATTTCCTTCATGACCTCTGTTTTTTTTTTATCAGAATTCTGAAAAACTTGCACAACATTAAGTCCAAGTAAAATTGAAAAAAACTATTTACAGAAATTGAATTATTTGATCTCTTATTATGGGTCCATTGTGGGTTAGATTGTTGGTAAATCATATATTCAATACGTGAATTCGTGATTGCGCTGAGTACCCCTAACATTGACATATTTTTAAACCACTGAAGAGAATACATTTATTATTGTATATCATATCTTGCTCTAATGCGTTCTCAATGTTTTTCAATGAGAGGCGTTCATTTGAAAGCAAAATATACACAGTGTCTCAATAATTTCAGAAAAGCCCTCGTAAGTATTAAAATGTTATGTACACGTTTTATGTTTTTATAAACTTGGGATTTTGAATTGTTAACTTTGGGCATTCCTTGCGAAGCTGTTATGTCTGTTGCAGACTTCAACAAACTGAATTGTACACAGGAAGAGTGTTCTTGCAGATTATTGCGGCCAAAATAACAACTATTGCTACAGACCCTGAGACGTGCTACTACCCCACACGCTCGCTGCACGAACGGTACACGAACGCTACACGGTTTGCACGAAACGCTACACGGTTTACACGAAACGCTTTGCACGAAATGCTGCACGGTTTACACGAAAGGCTGCACGAAACGCTTTGTACACGTTTCTCACACGCTTTGTACACGATTTCCGCACGTTTTGGCCTCGGTTTGGATTTTCTACTCGGAATATCTGGCATTATTACGGTTTTTAAGGTCTGTCATGGTTCCTTTAGCTTCGTTGCAGCAAATTTGCAGCGATGTCTGCTGAAGACTTGCAGCAAATGTTTGCAGAGAGATTTTATTTCTTTCTAAGACATTTATCTTCTGAAATAATAAATAATGTAATGCAGTGATATCTAACACCTAGTGATATTTTTGTCAATGAACCTGACTATAAAATCTATAAAATGTCCATAGGACATGAATGCCCCGCCAATGGTATACATGTATTAGTAATGCAACATGAAAATTTGTTTTAGTGTAAAAAATTTGATCAGAATATCTTGAACAGTGATGAAGTTGAATTGAATCAGTATGTATCA
>NW_026928423.1:0-33838 GCF_032062105.1 Saccostrea cuccullata | reverse complement strand
CAATTTTTGCAATAAAATATATCTTTGTGGGAAGTAAGAACTATTAAGTAGATATTTATTAATTTATTTATACGATTATAACTGAGCATTTAATTTAATTTATTGTTTTCTGAAATATATTCCGATTTATGATTAAACCAGATTAATATTAAAATAAATGTAAATAGCAAGAAAGCCCAATAAAGACATGATTTAAACTGTGAATTCTTCAATTAAAAATGAAGATAAACTTTTTATGTGTTCAAAGTTAATAAAAATGCTTCATTGTCTACATTATTAAGTGATAACCGATAAAAACGGTAAAATCAGGATTCGATCAATTATATTTATCAAGTCACAATAGATTATAACTCTTCCATAATGTTTGCCTATTGGATTGTTGTTAACATTCCTTCTCGATAATATTTCACTCATATGGAAACGCCAACACTTACCGTTGGAGGGCTGCAAATTTAACCCTAGTACACTCAGCACTCAGAACCCTTGAGAAGCTAAGGATCTTTTTTGCACAAACACTTGCTGCGATCTCGTTTTTTTCGATCTGATCTGAAGGACCGCTATGAACGTCTTCCAGTGGATTCAAACTCTTGAATTGAGTTCCTTACTCTGCGACCTAGAGCAGCCCTAACCACTGCAATATATGTGGGCATCGATCTTAATGAATGACCATCAAATTTAATTATGAGCAAACTTTTAAATAATATTTACATCCACTGAATATTATACATGTATCATTGGTTACTTAAGAAAACCGTTGCCCTTTCATTTTCCTGAATATTCTTCTTTGAAAAATATTTGTATAGGTACAAATTTTAACAATAAAGTACCATCCTTTGTATTCTACTTTTATCGTACATATGTATTTATGTTGTTAACTATTATTTGATAATTAAACGTTGCAGCAATAGCGGAAAAAATATTTATGAATTATGCTTGCGAAATCACTGCAATATTTCTTCGCGTACTACGTATAATATTCATAGAAAGCATTTTATTATTGAAACTTTCCTGTCATAGTAGTTTCAAAATTATTCAGTCAATCCATGCATATGACTAGTTTGTTTTCGCAGAGCTTTACTTTTGTGTTTATTTTTTATGGATAAATTTGATTTAATCATAAAATTGACATATTTTATTGAAGTTAATTAGTACATTCTTTTCAAGAGTAATTAACACTTACCAGGAGAATTTATCTTAATTAATGACGTCACGTCGGTGGGGGAGGATTTCATTATGATAACAAATAATGACTGACGCAGTTTTGATAAATTTTTTAAGTTCACCATAAAACCTTTATTGTTTAGGGTATAATTGGCCTTCACAATATAAAGTGTTATGTCGTTAAAACACAAAAGCCAAAAACTTAGGACACTTCATTAGACCGAGTTACGATCTTTGAACACGCAATCATTGCACACATTTATTATCTTAATCATTAAATGGCATCACTAGTATTTTTATCAACTTTATTATTGATAGTAATCTTTTCTTCATGGTAAAATTGCGTTTTAAAAGTCATCTTTAAAATGCCATTGTTAATTTTTAATGTCTGAAGAAAGTAAAAGAAATAAAGAACAATGTTAAAAAGATCACTTGGAAATAAAGGTTAACTAAGTCTAATGAGAAGCCCACAAAGCTTCGAAGGATTTCATCACATGAAGAGCCATCTTTTTCTCTTAGTGAAACACTTGTGTATAACATTTAATAAAAAAAAGTTATTGACATTAAAAGAAATGAACTGACCGTCTTTTTCTCTTAGTGAAACACTTGTGTATAACATTTAATAAAAAAAAGTTATTGACATTAAAAGAAATGAACTGACCGTGTTCCATGTGTATAGTATCGTAAATTATGTTTTATCTCGCGTGTGATCCTGATGTAAATTAAAAGGATTAATTTCACATTATGCAATAACCATGTTAAACAATATGAGAAATGTTCCAATCATTTAACGAGAATGTAAGGTCTATGAAATATGCGTTTTTCTTTAAAATCACACCATTCCATCACTTTACCTGCTTAAAGAGATAAAATGAATGCAATTTCTCCTGAAAACAGTATATTTGCGCATATTACACAAATCTGTCTAGCTATGTCAACCTTTTTAAAGGAAATTTAATCGTTCGTTGCCTATCGAATTTCAGCTTGACTTAAATGCGTAGTTTATAATAACTCTGAACATAGAAGATTTCGCTTGTAGATATCATTTGAATACAAATGTCAGGTAGAATAGAATTAGGCCTTGATATTTAAGATCGTATCAAAAAGTAATATGTTGAAGGTTAGCGTTCTGAATTTCATTATATATCATTTAATTTGGAAAATAATCCTACATTTTGTATCTACATTAACGTTCTTTGCATATATATGTAAGCAAAAGCAGTGATAAAGCTAGTGGTAAGGTGTTTACTTAGTATTTGGGAGAAGCAGGTTCAAATTATCATTACAAGCGCATTGTTAAACCTAAGACATAAACATACATTTAAGGCATACATGTACCTACTGCCTGTTCCTTTGTTTAACCATATATACATTTGTAGTCATATACGGAAACGTCTGTACAGGAGTAAGATTTTTCTCGTTTTGGACACTAATCAACGCAAATTTATTTTGGTACGAGGATTGATCCAAAATTAATGTCACAACTTTGATAAAATCGCTATACATTGACGTAAAGCAACAAAATTATACATGCTGGAAGCTTTATTTATTTCAAATCAGACCTGAAAAATTCAAAGGAATATGTTTACTTTCTAAAATATCTGATTTTAAACAGTGTACGTTTATGGTATCGCCGCACCTAAAATTAACGTCATATGACGGATACGCACCGTCATACTTTTAAGCGTTTCCCCTTCGTTTCATTAAAATATATTCGTGATTCGCAAACACTTTCACCAATTCCACTTTCTTTAAAAATTCTTGGTACTCACAGTTCTCATATGAAGGTTGTTCAATAAATAATGTCCTGGGTGCTCGGAAAGAAGCAAAAGACGCTATTCAATGATTTAGTCTTCATGATTTTACTTATTAATCTCTTTTAATTAAAATACATGTTCGTAACATTTTTTTATCCAATTTCTAATTGTTTGTAGAACTCATTTTGGGGAATGACAAATAGTATACTGGAAAATGGCAGATCCAATGATTTCCTGGACTTTTTTTTACTTCTCGAAAGGTGTTTTTTTTTTCAAATTCAGAAATAGAAACAAGTCAACAGGTCAAAGATCTGGCGAATATTGTAAACGTGAAAAAACAATAACTTTCTGTTTATCCCGAAAACCCTTTTTCTGTTCAGGGTTTGGACGCTGTCATAAAGAAATTTAATGTAATTGCTTTCTAGCCCCTTCCAGAAATTAAACTGTCTCAAATACGTATTTGAACAACAATACCAATAATATTGAAAATTGCATATAAATCTTTCTTTAAGCTCTTGCAATTTTTTGCTCTTGTTAGACCTTCGCTGTTTTTATCAAGTATATCTTATGGTAAATTTTGTTTTGAGGGTTTTAAGCAATAGATTCAAGTTCCATTATCTGTTTAAATATCAAACAAACGTGGATAACTACAATTTCTGATATTTTAAAATAATTGTTAAGACATTCGTACACGCTGTCGTTTTCACTCATCAAAGGTGACCTTTGAGTAATAAGCTTTTTTACTGTCAAACTTTTCTTAAAAACAGTGTAAATTACTCCCCCCGAAATGATGCCTATCATCTAATTTGCTATGTGTCTTAAATTCAATCATACATCATCAAATACTATTTGTTGAAATTTGGCAAACAGTACATAAGTTGTTATTAGTTTTTGTTGGCAAGGACGGTACCCATTTTTGATGCCCATTAAATATTTTTTATCATTCAAATCCACCTGCTCATTTGTCTATAAAACAGGCATTGGTTGTTGTAAATGTCACATATTTCAGTGAATATTTCTTTTGGATTTTTAACAAGTTTTACAGCGGCTTTAATGAAGCTTTTATTTTCACTCTAGTTTCCTTTTTTTTTTACAATTCATTTATAATGCAGTGTCTTGAATAGCCCTTGTTTTCTAGCTTCTCACAATGAAAATTTGTGATGAAAAGTGGTCACATAAACTGTTAAAAATTAATTCAAGATTAAGAATTGAGAGAAAGTCAAGCTTAATGTCATATGATATCTGTAATGTATGTCCTCGTAATTAAGCCCCCTGTCCAAACTTTATGAACAGAAGCACAAGACAAACTTAAAAATTTATATGTCACTCTTATACGTCTGTCTTTTTTGACAACGTCAGACACCATTGAACACAACGTCAAACACCATTGAACGTTTCCGTCCGATCTCCTATCTTTCGGTCATCTTATCCTCTGCTGATTATTCAGTGACCAATCACATACCCAAAATTGCTGAAACTTTTAAGATGTCTCTTATTTACATTCTTTATTCTGTAAGTCTGATTAATTAATGTAACTCTCACTTGTGATGATTCCCATATTTTGAAGCAAAAATGCATTACAACTCTTCGAGCCGTTTTTCCCCATTTCGACTATTCCCATGTTCAATTCAACAGAGTAAAACAACAATGTTCATGATCACCAATACCAATGCCGTTTTTCATTTAATTTTCTATTACAAAATAGAAAAAAAGAATGACGGGAAACCACATAGTGGTTTCCACTTAGATTCCCACATGGAAACAATCAACCTGTGGTTTCCCGTAAGTTTCCCAAGATAGGAAACCATGGAAACATACCCCGGTGGTTTCCACATAGATTCCCGACATGGAAACAAACAACCTGTGGTTTCCCGTAAGTTTCCCAAGATAGGAAACCATGGAAACATGCCCCAGTGGTTTCCATGTAGATTCCCGATATGGAAACAACCAACCTGTGGTTTCCCGTAAGTTTCCCAAGATAGGAAACCAAGTAAACATGCCTCAGTGGTTTCCATACAGATTCTCGACATGGAAGCCACCAATGTGTAGTTTTCCCCATGTTTCCCAGGCAGGGAAACTTTGAAAGTATATCTCAATACTTACCACCTACCTTTTATTTTACAAAAAGTTAAATATTTAATTATCTTACCATATTTTACCAATTATAGAAATATTTCAAAAGTGTTTACATGCTGTATCAAAATATTCAACTTCAAACAGTTAAAATAACTAGATGTGTATTCTGTGTGATTAATTTAATATTTCAGCACCGTGAACGCAATTCAATTTTAATTTAATTTTATTGAACTGAATTTTATTTAATCTAATTTAATTTTGAATTTGATTTATCACATAAGTTTTGGTAAACTCGTATAGAATGCGTGAAGTGGAATAGAAAAAAGTAAGTGCATGCAGTTATGTAGAAATCAATCATTTCCGATCCCACTTTCTTGAAGCTGTCTATGATGAATGTTCCTTTGAAAAAATGGAAGAGCTAAGGAAGGGTTCATTTAATGAAATTATTTAAGAAAAGGTTTACTAAAAAGATCGATTAAAAAGTAAATAAAGAAATATGTCAAGTTACGATTACTGATTAAGGACAGGTGAGGCGTTCCTCAATAAAATAATTTTTTCCCAATATTTTGCAATTGACATTGAAAAATTATTTTTACATAATTACATGTTTTCACAAGACATCAAGGACCTTACCAGGCATTTGTGTTAGATACCAGAGGTTGGCATTTCTTATATACCTGGGTAATCCGTCAGGGAAAAAAATACTTCAGTTGGTTTGTCAAAATTACATTTTTAGTGTTTCAAGTTTTTAAATACAAGTTTAGAAAGTGATAAAGATTTTGTTTTAATATGAATTAAATTAATATATCAATATAAACTGGTCAGATAAGAATCATTCATCGAATTGGCTGGGGGTTGAGTATTATCATACTAGTATTTTACTACAAATAGTGAATATTGTTTTTTTTTTAATTTCTTAAATTATTATTTTTATTCTTGGGGGTGGGTGGGTTGCTTTTCTTTTTTTCCTTGAGAAGCCCCCCCCCCCAAAAAAAAAAGCTTTCGAAAAAGTCACTACGGACGGCCTGTGTAATTAGGGACACCTGTCCTCACGTGCCATTTCAGTTGGAGACACGTGCCGCGAAGACACCTGTCACTGTGTATTTTTTGTATATTCTATGTGAATTGAGACGGTTTTGTACCTAAAGGGAACAATAGGCTGTTGTCGAGCATGTACACACACAGTCTCCGACCGAAAATTCCTTTGAATGTTAAGATGATGATTCGTGTTTCTTTTATCATTTAAAAAATTGTATATTCCATAAATAAAGTTATACAAGAGAACATATTTATAAAATAACCTTCATTTAAGAAGTTCAATGAAAGAACAAACTATTTAGAATTTTTATTTCAATTTTCATTACTGATTTAAAATCAAACTATCCTCTTTAGAAATTAAATAATTTTCTATAGGTATTGAATAGATCTTAATTCTCGTCGTGTATAATTATATTAAATCAGAATGACGTTAATAGATCAATGTGAAATCAAAACTGTATTTAATATTGTTGATGGGTTTTTGTGTGAAATTTGTAATCTACACTGTAAAAAATGCGCTTAGAAAATAAACACTTCCATTACGTGTTTTGACCTAAACATGTATAAGATTGTGTTTAACAGCTAAACACTTAGGTCTAAACGTGTGTTAGATTGTGTTTAACGGCTAAACACTTATGTCTAAACATGTGTTATATCTAAATGATGTTAAGATTTAACACATGTTTAGATATAAGTGTTTAGAAATTGAACACTTTCTGTGAAGTGCAGAGTTATCTTCCCGGAAATGACGCATATATATTCGAATGATAAATAGAGCGGTTATCGAAACAAAGGAAATCCCAATGTTACTAAAGAAGATGGATTAAAGGAAGTGAATGCTAATCAAAGTGATAACCATGAAGAGATTGTGAAATGCATTGAAACTGCAACATTACTGCGATAAAAGGTATGTTAACTATTATTTTCATTTTACATAAATTGACCATGATGGGCTACGTAAATAGACATGCGTCTCCACATGTAGCTGTAGATCAAGGTTACCTTCGGTTATATATTTTGTATTCCTGAAATCTAGAAAGGAGTACACTATAGAATATCAATAATATCTATAACAGTATCAATACTAAATAGTGGTTATATAGACGAGGTTCAATAAAAGTAGCACAATAATAGCTATCAAACATGTAAAAAAAAAGATTCATACAAATCCAGCCATTGAAAAGCATATTTTGATAAAATTTGAATTTCTTTCTTACAGGATATGGTCCACATCGAACTTGAAAGCAAAAATACATGTATCAGAGAAACTGTTGCCATCTCCAAGTCCACAATGACATGCCATTGTTCTTACATTTTCAACACTTCTTACTTTCTAGGGGAAACTGAGTTTTGTGAAGTCTGCTGTTCGTTATAGCTTTGAACAACCTAAAAGTATTCTCAAATAACGACAGTGGATTACCTACTGACGGTCACAGATGAAAACAAATTATGCGTGTGTTGCTCAGTGAAAAATTGCTGGAAGTTAAACTTGATACAGACATGAGGAATAACTGCTTGCTAATCTGGTTAGAATTAAAACCAGCGTGTAAAAATTTAATGAATATTTAATTTAAAATTCTTTATAAATAATCCCTGTTTGAATGTTCATTGAATAAAACTCAAAATGTAAACAATTGTTATTTTTTCAGCTTTCTTGCAGGAAGACAACGAAAACATCCAAGTGTTTAATTTGTAAACATGTATCATAACATGTTTTGTAAAGTGTTTAAAGTCTAAACATGTAAGTGTTTAGGGTCTAAACACTTTCCGTTACACGTAATGAAATTAAATGTGTTTAGAATTTCAACGCATCAAAAAAAGTGTGACAAGAAAGTGCTTAGGAAAGTGTCTGTCATCTAAACACATTTTTTACAGTGTAACGTACTACAAAGACATTTATTAGATAAATGTTTATAATATAATTCATCACATAAAACTTTTTTTTTCTTTCCTTTTTTTGATTGAATAATTATGTACGCAGATCCCCGTGTAGTAAACGCCTGCACTTTTCGCATGAAATTACAAAAAATTTTGAAGCCATTTTTTTCATCAAAGGCCATTGCTTTAGATAAAGAAAAGTCTATAATATTTTGCATGATTTTGTTTTCAATGGCTTTTAAAGTAGTACATGCTAAGGCAATCTATTAAAAGAATTAATTGTATAATTAATTCATTGTATAATTGTCACAATTTTATTTTTGTTCAGTTTTTGTTGATTTCATTCTATAAAGGTATGAAGTTTGTCAATACTTCAACAAACATTTCTTTATCTATGTTGTACACTACTTTATTTTTATTCGCCGACATGCTACTATCTAAAAAAAAAAACTTGGGTGACTAATAGACTCGATCTTCAGGCCTGTAGGAAAGTAATTTCCGTTAGAGTAATAAACTAACCGGGATTTTATTTTTACTATAACATACCTTACCAGATTTCTTAACGAAAAAAAAAACATTAAAGAAATACAGGGCGAGACCAGCTAAAGATGTATGCATAAGTACAGTCCTGCACATCAACGAGTATAGATGACGTTCGACATAATCTTTCCATGACTTCACCACCGGGCTTGCTTCGGATGCTTAGTCTGACCTACATTTTCCGGTTGAGTGAACAGGATAATATTTTTGGTGCAGGTTTCATTTGTTCACTTATACCAATCACGACTAAAATACTGAATTAAAATACTGTTATATTTTCCTGCCTTTGATTAGATGTTAGTTTTGTTCCATCTAGAGATATAACTCTCCTAAGAAAAACGTTTTCAACATTCTGATTCATTTAACAATTTTACGTGTTAAAATGATGTGGGAAATTTTTTTTAGCTTTTTTTACGTGTTAAAATGATGTGGGAATTTTTTTTAGCTAAAGGCCAAGGAGTTTAAAGTACAATGTACATGTAGCAATTAGAGAAAAGTCTAGCAGGTCTACCAGTAATATTGATAGCAGGCGCAAAATCTAATTAAACCCCGAAAAGGAGAGAGTTCAATTAGTAATTTAATCCCCCCCCCCAAAAAAAAACCACAACAATTTATTAGCAATGAATTATTAATCACCGAACTTTTCAATCATCACTATTGAAATAAAAAAAAACTGTTCTTGATAATCATATTATAATTGTAGCTCATTTTCATGCCTTTTAGGATTCCTGTGGAAAGTTCACAATAAAAAAAATGTGCTTTTAAAAATTTAACATCTTTTGGTGTGACATTATAAATTCATAATTATACATGTAACAGTTAAAAGAAGCGGGGAGAGGGGGGGGGGGTACTTTCAGCAAGGACGGCCACTACCAACAAGGAACCAAGCCCCGAAACCCATATCCCGAAGGCAATTAAGTTGAGGTGTCAAGCAAGAAACAATTTTTTTCTGCTCTTGCATCATGTATTTAACCGCTTTTTTTCTAAATATACAGTACTAGGCCTACACATCATATCGGCAAAAATATTTAGGAGCCCCTCTTTTTATTCCATGAAAAGCGGAAAACTTAATTAAATTCTAATATAAGATCTCATAATCACACTTAATCATAGTGAATGTAAACAGTTTATATTTCCCATCCTGCATCGCTCTCTGGGCGCTTTATTTCATTGGTCAATTTCCCGAGGCGCCATTTTTGGAGGATCGAGAAGGACGAAAAAGAAGGTGTAAGCAGCTGGTAAATGTGAAAAGTTAAGATGGTTTCACCACCCAGTGTCTTTAAGACTGTGATAAATGCAATGGTCAACGATGAAGGATTAGTGTACGTATATTTTTGTTAACTTTTTACGGTAAATAGTTGTAATATTTGGCAACAACAAATCTTCACTATCGGAGGCAACTTTTGTTCTGACGCCATTTTGAAAAGTTGGATACCTAAGTTTTAAATTGTTAAGTGTATATATTGCAGAGTCAAAGAGAGAGAGAGAAAAAAATTGAGACAGTGATATATAGCATAACTTAGATTATGGAGGCCTCAAAGGCACCGTGCATGTGTATGCTGTATGTTGTAAAATGGCAACGTTTCGCTTTTTATCATGTTTATCAAAATGTATGCTCCATATGTATGTTCTCTCTCTATATAAATGAATACTTTCCGGAATTAAAAAAAATATTTTTAACCCCGCTCAAATTATCCGGATGATAATAGTTACACCGAGCATGGTTTCGTAGTTAAATTCAGACTGTAGAACATCCGGTTTGAATAGCATGTGTTTTCTGACTTTTGTCGGTAACTGGAAAAACCCGAAACCCCCCGATTTTTGGAGAATACCCATACAGGAGGGGTGAAACCCCAATAAAGTGGTGGAAACCCCATAAAATTGAATGTAATGGGGTACTATAAGGCCTAAGGTGATGTTTAATTGAATGATATTGACATCCGTAAATTTTTATAGCCAATTTTACCTCAGAATCGACGGGTTTCTTTTTGTCTTGATATACTGCACACCACGCCCGATCTAAATTCGCGATCGCTGAAGTCGTTTCGAGTAATCCGTGGAAATAATTACTCTAATCTTGATCAATATAAGTATTATATTATGTATGAATATTATTTTAAAAAAAATTATTTGTAAGGAAACCTTAAGAATATAAAAGAAGTATGAAATATTTATCAAGTTGAAAGACATTACAGTGCAATGTTTAATTGATTTTTTTTAAATGAATTTAACTAGCCCTTTAATCAAGAAATAAAGTCATTTTTATAAATTCCAATTATTTATAATATGTAATTAAATTAAATTAACTAATGAATGAATCTATTAATGTAATTATTATAATGAAAGACATTACAGTGAAATTTTTAATTGAATTCTTTAATGAATTTAACTAGTCCATTAATCAAGGAATACAGTAATTTTTCTCAATTCCAATCATTTATAACATGTAATTAAATTAAATGAAATTAACTAAATGAATGAATTTGTTAATTTATTTAATTTTTAATTAAGGTGTTTGTTTTGAAATGTTTTCTTCTATGTTTAATAAATAATTTTTAAATTCAGTATTCATTCATTATTATTTTCCAGTTACTAATTTTTAATTTGTTTTAATGTTTTTGGTTCTGTTTTT
Organism: Saccostrea cuccullata; assembly: GCF_032062105.1. Taxonomy (NCBI): domain Eukaryota; kingdom Metazoa; phylum Mollusca; class Bivalvia; order Ostreida; family Ostreidae; genus Saccostrea; species Saccostrea cuccullata. Next base: position 22,756 of record NW_026928423.1, on the reverse strand, counting down.
TTTTGGGGGGGGGGTGTTTTTTTTTTTTTTTTTTTTTTTTTTTTTTATTTGTTTTTTGTTTTGTTTTGTTTTGTTTTTTATGCAAATAATAGAAAAAAATATACTCATTGATATGAGAGAGCAACATGTATCCATTACAATGAAATTATTAGAATCCAGGTCTATGAAATAAAAAAAGTCTGATAAAAAAATAATAAAAATGTGCATGTTGCATATGTGAATCCTTGTACAGTTGGCATTGTAACATTATTGTTAGAATATTATTCACATCTCAGCTAGCTCTGTTGTTTTGTACTGGGATAGACAGGCACCCCTGTGTGTGTACATGCACTATATACACAGCTGTTGACACTTGGTCAACTTGATAATAAACACCTTTTGTTTAAACACCTGGGTTCCCAGCTAGTCTGACCAACCTCCCTCTGGCAGGGCATGTGTATATACATTGAACCTTTACTATTCTCAATTGTACAGTTATGCTTTACAGAATTTCATTTTAAGGACATAAGCACACAAATAAGGAAAATATGAATTTTGATAATTTTGATAATTCATGACAAATTAATAAATAAAGACCTTTTAAATTAGTAATATTAACTGAAAATATTCATAGTTTCCTTATGTTCCCAGCTCTAGCCACGTGGAGGCCTCCTTAAGTGTAGAGCCATGATTTGAATTTTGAAACAAAAATATTAAAACCAAAGGACCGAAAGATGACCGAAAGATAAAAAATAAAAAAAAACTTTAAAAATTAAGATTTTTAAAAAACTTAAAGATACTGGATCATAATTCCTAGTCAATCTTTTGTTCATATATAAAAATATTACAGCCAAATGAAAGTAATATACATGAAATAAAATAACATAATAAAAATTTTAGAGAAAGGAATTTATAATTTAATTAGCAACATTTAAAAAAACAATAACATTCCTAACCTAACCTAACACAACACCAAACAGTATTCACTGGTCTGCACCCGTCTGGCGGGGGAGGAAAACTGCCTGATACTAAAAGATATAAATTCATCTCCTGTGTCAGAAATACTGTTATGAATCCAAAACATTATTGAAAAACTGTTAAGAAATGATTCAGTTCAAAAAATATTTATTGGAAGTCTGTTTAGGCAAATGATTTGTGGTACTATGGATCCAGGAAAGTACAATTCTACGGTTTTTGATATAAACTAGAGGTACTGTGAGCAATGAGCTCACTAAATGATACCCCCCGCCTCCCATATGGTTATAACTGGTGAAGAAGTCATGGTTTCCTGTGGCCGGGAAACCCAAAATATGTTTCGGATCAAAAAGTAAAATAGGAGGTGCACAATGGCAATATGTAATTAAGATTCTGTGAAAGTTGCATCAATTTTCATTCAGTGGTATGAGAGGAGTTGCAGATAAGAGATGGGTACCCCAAAGCGTAACAGACGGACGGACGGACAGACGGAAGGACGGACGGACAGACGTACAGACGGACGGAATTAACGATTACTATATACCCTCCCGCTTTTCAAGCGGGGGTATAATAACACACTCTGGAGGAAATATGGAAATTCTCAGAATGTATATTTGGAGATGTAGGGGTTTAATGAATTCGAATAAAAACATTTGGCATGTCAATGGGATTAGTTTGAACAGAGAGGCAATGGAAATTTTTAGTCTCGACAGATTCAGCTTGCAATGAAATATAAAATTACATAAAATACCTGTGCTTGGAGATGATCAAATAATTTCAGTTATCTTTCAACCAGTTCAGACAGACATTTTTCATAGTTAAAATTCCATCAAAACTTCAGTTCTTTTATAATTTTGTTGTGTGATTTTTTTTCTTCTGTTTTTTTTCTTTTATTTCATATTTGTTGTAATTTAAAGACAATTCATAATGTAAACAACTGATGTAAAATATTTTTTTTTCTAAGAAAAGAACATAAAAAAGTTACTTTGAAATAAAAAATCTATATATTTGAAAATTGATATATTATTTTAATTTACTATTTATTTCAGGTTTCAGTATTTTCATCTTTTGACATTGATTTATTTTTTGTTCTCTTTGTAACATATAAGTAATTATTATTTTTATTTTTAATTATTATTGTTGCTTTGAACCTTTGAATTTCAAATTTTTATATCCCTACATTCAGAATTTGTCTAAAATCTCAAAAATAAAATCAGTATTTTCATAATTTGAATTTTATTTATTTTTTTGTTCTCTTTGTAACAAATAAGTAATGAATTATCTTTACTATTTTTTTGTTAATGTTGCTTTGAAGCTTTTGGATATTTTCATATCTCTAAATTCAGATTTTCTCTAAAATATCCTAAATGAATATAATTGTGGAAATTATTATGAATTATTTTAATATTATCTATACAATTATATTGACAAACAGCTCGCTTCGAATTTAGATCGGGCGTGGTGTACGGTAAACTCGTAATGGGCCCGATTTCCATCGATTCTGAGGTAAAATTGGCTATAAAAATATACGGATGTCAATATTATTCAATTTAACATCACCTAAGGCCTTATTGTACCCTATTACGTTCAATTTTACGGGGTTTCCACCACTTTATTGGGGTTTCACCCCTCCTGTATGGGTATTCTCCAAAAATAGGGGGTTTCGGGTTTTTCCAGTCACCCGACTTTTCGGATAGCCAACTCTTGTTTTTTGGAACTTACGACTTATGGCAAGGTATAAATTAAATATTTTTGGTTCAAAACTTTGATAAAAGCATCGATATTTTTACAAAAAGTGTCTTCAATCTCAGCTTATCCGATTATTCATGAAGGATATCCTCATCAGAACAGTAGGAATAGATTGTAGCGAATAGCATTATAACCCTTAATCATATGCATGACGATGATATGGAGGAAAAATATACATAAAAAAGTGAATGTAGGTGAAAGCCTGTCCACTTTTCTGAAGAGATTAGGTTTGTTTTAATGTTTATTGAAATAGTTTACTGTTCAAAAGATTTTTTTTTTGTAATGTCTAACCTGTTGAGATGAAGATGTAAAAAAAGAAAAGCCTAATAGTGAATTAATATTGATAGTATGTCAAGAAATGCAAATGAATCATCAGCTTGAAATATCAGTTTTATCACAATTATTGACCTGAGTAGGTCAATGTATAGCAAATAATGCACAATAAAACTACTTACATACATGTACACGGTATTGTCTTACTGAACAGATTTAGCTGTCATTAGGTCAAAATTGCAAATAATAACATGCTTCTTATATCTGTATATACAAGTAACTCTTGATGGCTTGAACTTCAATTTCTCGAAAGTTCTTGATCGCTTGAAGTGAGTCTCCGGTCCCATTTTTTCCTCTATATAACTAAGCAGATTTGCTTCTTGATTTCTCGAACTCCTGATCTCTCGAAACCCTTGATCCCTCGAAGTCAAAAATCAGTCCCGCTGTGCTATGAATTTTACCCTTGATACTTCGAAGTGGCTGTGTGTATACCAGGTTATAATGTTCAAAATTTTGCCATAACTGGGCCTAAATTAAAATTATGTTTGTTTGCCCTTAGCCGACCGACCCACGAAAAAATAAGACCGACTCAAAATATTGTATTGTACTTTTCATTTACAATTTTTGTCCCCCGCTTGAAAAGTGGGGGATATTAATTTGGGTTTGTCCGTCCGTCCGTCTGTCCGTCCGTCCGTCCGTCCGTCCGTCCGTCTGTCCGTCTTTCTGTCTGTCTGTAACGCTTTCGTTTCCACACGATATCTCGAGAACCCTTTGAGCTTTTGCAATAAAATCTAGCATAGCAACTCCCTATGGCCTAAAGAAGACCCCTATTGATTTTGAGGTCAAAAGGTCAAAGGTCAAGGTCATAAATAAGCAAATTCTGTCTGTTAAAACACTTTCGTTTCCACACGATATCTCTAGAACCATTTGAGCTATCGCAATGAAATTTTACATAACAACTTCCTGTGGCCTAAAGAAGAACCCTATTGATTTTGAGGTCAAAAGGTCAAAGTTCAAGGTCGTAAATTTATACATTCTGTCTGTGTGTAAGACTATTATTTCCGGGCGATATTTCAAGAAGATTTTGAGCTTATGCAATGTAATTTTATACCAAAACTCCCTCAGGACCTCTCTCGCCCCTCTCAAAGTGCCCTGCACTCCGTTTGTTTTATTAGTATTTATAGTATTACATGTCGCTATTTTTAGCGCAGGGGCATGAGGAGAGTTATTGCGTATAAAACAGGTTCTCGGCGGACTTTATGTTCTTATTATATCTATTAATAACTGTTTAATAAAGGCTAAATAAATCAAACACCATGGATTGTGTAAAATTTTGAGAATACCGAACATGAAAACATGAATATATACATGTATGTGACTTCAGTTCTGCATATACTTCACTACATGTGAAGCGACTCCGTGGTCTAGTGGTTATGTCTCTCGCTTCAAATGTGAGAGATCCCGGGATCGAAATTCGGTCGAACCTTTCTTTTTTTTTTTTTTAAATACTTTTTTTTTACTAAATGATAGAATGAAAAATTTATGAGGTTATAAAATCATCATTACAGTGTGATAAATATTCCATATAAAAAAATCTTCTATACACATAATAAATAATAAGCAATCAAATCTTTATATGCATATTGACATACATGTATTTTATTTCCTTCAGTATACATGTATACATTTAATAATTCTACAAATTCAGTCAGGGGAGACGACTTTTTCCCTAAGCGGGGGACACGAATTCTCTGAATTAGCTTGTTTTTATTTGTTTTGTTTCTTGTCCATTTTTTTCCACATGAAAATATAAATGCTTTGATTTTTCCTTTTCTCAGTCGCATGTTGATGATTGACATTAGGAACTGAATGAAGTGTTTGACACCATAGCGGTTAAAAAAAAATTCTTGCAGATATATATTTTCTGATTTAACTGTTCTTTATAGTTTTTACCATTTCTTGAAATAATTATCTTTGCAGATGGCAATTTTCCATGTATGCCATCATCTTTTAATTGAGAGCAAACCATGTTTTTCTTTGACATTTTAAAACAGGCTTTTTATTACCGTAGAAGTACCAAAATAAAAAAAAAATTACATGTACTTTCAGTTTTACCTTGTGTTAACCAATGCATGACAAATTTTTATTGGGACAATACCACGGCTTTACCATGGGATATAAACTGTGAATACCTTTAGTTTTTTTTTTTCCTGTTTCGACTTTCATTTTGAAAATAAAATTCAATAATTTAATACAAATGTATATGCTTGACAGCATGAAAATAAATTATTTATCAACTGATTTTGTATAGTAAATAATGAAAATCCCCCCCCCCCCTTTTTTTTGGCCATTTTACTAATTTATTTTACTGAACTTTATTTTTAACCAAAGCCTTAAAATATATTTTATATAACATCCCTACAACAAAATCAAAACTGAAAGGAAAAACAAATTCATTCCAGAAAGTTTGCTTACCTATTTTCAGTATTTAGAATTGTTGAATATTGTTTAGTTATCCTTCGTTATTTTTTAGATATTTAAAGCAATTGCATGTAATTAGTCATAAATAAAAATTCATATTTTAGATATCTTGCATTGTGTGATATTTAAATATTTTTGCACAAAATGTGTATCTTGATCCATTGGACAAAATTGTCATTTCTTTTGCAATATTAGATTTATTTTTATGTAGAAAATTCCCTTTTAATTGGATTTTAATACATATCATTGTTTATATAATTAGTATTGTTGAATGGAGATTTTTGTTTCTGCCTTTAGCCTTTAGAGTAGGTTCACTAAAGAGCTTCACATTTTCCTATCCATGTCTTTGAAATGCCTTCCTTTTTAGCTCACCTGAGCCAAAGGTTCAAGTGAGCTTTTCTGATCACAATCTGGCCGTTGTCTGTCGTCGTCGTTGTTGTCGTTGTTGTTGTTGTCGTCGTCGTTGTAAACTTTTCACATTTTCATCTTCTTCTCAAGAACCACTGGGCCAATTTCAACCAAACTTGGCACAAAGTATCCTTGGGTGAAGGGGATTCAAGTTTGTTCAAATGAAGGGCCACGCCCTTTTCCAAGGGTGTCTGTCATGAATTTGTTAAAAATCAACATTTTTAAACCTTCACCATAACTTGAGAACTATATGAGATAGTGGCATTCATATTTAGTGTAGATTCAACTTTGCTTTCAAATGGCATGACCCCCGGACAATGATTATGTGATCTTGACTGTGACCTGTATGCATAGGAATATAAAAAAATCTTTTTCAAACTTTGTTGTTCTGTTTCACAACCACTGGGCCACTGGTCAGAGACCAGAAACTCATGTGGAATCATGCGTGAGGTAGTGTAGATTCAAGTTTGTCTAGCTGACCCCCGGGGCTGTCTGCAAACATGGCTCCTCCTTAAATTTTACTGATTTCAATATAACTTGGAAATAATTTTTAAAAATTATCTTTGATAAGTACAAACCAGGAAGACTAAACTCGACTCGACAGAGACTTCTGGTTATTTTTTGTTCCATCCCGGTTGTTGCTAATGCTATTACATAATTAGTTTAAATTAGAATGAATATACCTAAGAAAAATCTTTAGAGAAATCTGTGTGACGTCAAGAACCAAGAACAAGAGAGATAAAATCATAGAAAATGTATGATGATTCAGGATGTGGTCATTTCAAGTTTGTTCATTCATGATTAGTATGTATATGACAATTGCTAAAAAAAAAAGATTCAAATTTTATTTAAATATGAAGTGAAAAACTTAAAATATCTTCTGTGAGCCACTGGGTTTTATGTAAAAGCTAGGGCTGAAACTCGTGTGGTATCATCCATGTTATGTGTGTATTGCTATGATTGACATACAAACAGTTCTCTGAATACATACACTTTAATAAAACTGGCTGACCCAAGTTTTACATGATATTGAAAACCAATAAACTCTGAGATCTTCTTTTCAAAAAATTGAATGAAAAAATTTTAGGATATGCTTATATGGAATCATTTCTTGGTAGTGTAGTATTTTGATTACTGAACCCCTGGGGGCTCTAAAATTCAAGCACACTAAACCATTCTACTTTAAACTTTCAGTTCTGATCTGATATGTGCTTTTTCCTAGCCGATGTGCTCAGGTGAGCGCTGTGGCCCCTGGGCCTCTTGTTATTATTTATCTCCAACAGAAATTTGGATCTTTCTCTGTTTGACATTTATGTACTTAGATTTAGAATATGTATGTATATGTATTTTCAATGAACTACAAGCAGTTTTTTCCCACTGATTAGTGTACATACTGGTATTAATGTTTATGATATTGTGATTGAGACCAATGATGAACTTGCTGTAGAGAAAATCATCCTTTGGCTGGGTACTTACTATATAATATTGTGCCATAATTACATACATGTATATGTACAGTATACACGTGTCATTTTTTTTTAAAGAGAAACAATCATTTGTTTTGTAAATGGAGAGTGAGATTGGAATGTGCATGAAATACCTTTTGTTATGATTATTTTTTAGGTAATTTTTTTTTGTTGGTACAGTGCCTGCCAATATACATGTACATGTACCTGACCCATATTTGTGAATGCCATAGACGAGTTTCACATCCCTTAGAGTTATCTCCCGTTGTCGGCGTAACACTCATTTTTCCAACTTTGTCCTTTGTAAGTTACCTGTTAATATTTTTAATCTCCAAACGTTATCTGACAATTTCGATCTGTACCTGTATTGCCAGAGTATGGGGCAACATGAAAAACGTAATGGGCATATTCATGTAGATTTTATTTCTATGATACTTACCCATAAAGTTGATAAGGTTATAGAGGGAAAACAGCGTCTTACGCCGGTTGACCCCGGATTGACCCCACAAAGGGGAATAACTTTTGTAAATGTGAAACAAAGTCCTTTATGGTATATCATATAGATCTAAAATTGACTGAATTTTGATCAGCCAATTCATGAACATGATGAATGGATGTAAATAATGTTGGTCAATATATGTAAAAAAAAAATTAAATTACTTGTTTTTATATACATTTGTGGTATCTCTCCCACTGAAGTTTATAAACTTGTTATTTATTTCTTAAATAAACTGAGCGTACATGCAATACCGGTATAAAATTACTCATAAGATACATGTATACTTAAACCATGATAAAATCATATGTGTCCAATGCAGCATATGATAAATCATTAACATACAAGTACATGTGTATGTATACTGTAATACATATATATTGCATTATTTTTAGGTCCTGTTCTGTGGATGCCTTAAGACAGTGTTATCACTCCATCTGGTATCACTTGTTCTGTGCATATTTCTCTCTCAAACTAAACTAACAGCTGCAAGATAGAGGATGAAGAGTGAACTTGGACTAACTTTCTAGGTCAAAGGTCAGTATCAAAATGTACTGTATATCTTTATTTAAAATCGTAGTCCAGAGTATATTTCTCCCCTGGTGTAATCTAGCTTTTGTGTAATGGGATGGAGGGTCTGCAATGATCTTCAACCAATTTATAGGTCGAATATCAAAATTAAAAAAAAAATCTCTCCCTAATATTTTTGTTATTATAAAGGGTATTATATATGTTTTCTCTCAAACTAATCAAACTTAAGGGACTCCGACCCTCAGACAGGAAGGACAACTCTTTAATTTATAATTTAATTCAAAAAGTCTTTAAATGAAGCTTGAAAATTAAATCTTTTCATGCAACAATCTTCATTATATGCCTCTCAATGTGCTTCAAGGTTCTTTGAACTTCTCAGAAAGGTCTAATTAAAAGTAGAAATTTTTATACTGAAAAAGCATTTTTAGATAACAATGTTTATTAAAATGATATGAAATTAGAAGTGTTTTATGGAGCTTTGCAAGGAACCTTGAAGCACATTGAGAGGCATATAATGAAAATTGTTGCATGAAAATTTTTAATTGTCAAGCTTCATTTAAAGACTTTTTGAATTAAATTATAAATTAATGAATTGTCCTTCCTGGCTGAGGGTCGGTGTCCCTTAAAGCAGGGTTCTTAGTATGAGATACATGTAGTAATATATTCTCAATGACATAATAAGGCTGAAAACATTATTTATATTATGTTATTTTTTTTTCACCTATCATAAAGCATTAAATATTAAAGAGATACATTAAATGCTGAAATCATATGTATCATGGTCATGGAAAGTAATTATTGATATTGGTATATTAAAGGACATTGACTGATCTTTTAGATTTCTAAGTTATATTCAAGCATTATAATTCTGACATCATATAATAATTTTGTATGAATATTGCAGATCATAGGTGATGTGAAGAAAACCAGGAAACTGATGTTGAAAGAAGTACTTAATGACCCTTATGAATGGACTTAAATGTGAAAGACTGTTCCATTGTTTATCTAAGATATATGAATTTATTTAATATTTTGATATCATTGGAAAATTCAGTTACAGTTTTTGTACATCAAATGAATTATTAAACATATAAAATGGTAATTCTTTTTTCTTTTTCATGTAATAAATTTTTTTATAGATTTTTAAAAGAATACGCATTATTTCACATTGCTTCCTTTAGAAAAGTTAGGGAATCTTAAGTTTCCCAGTATTCACAGGAATGGGACTCCAGAAATTCCACCAAGTTTCCGCCACAAAGAAAGTGCTACACAAGTTCTATATATTTCCTGAGTCAAGGAAACTTCAGGAATCATAAGGTTTCACGAGCTTCCATGTAGTTTCCCATAAAAGAAAACCTTAAGATTCCATCAAGTTTCCATTCCACGGAAACCACTACGCTCATATTCCATATGGTTTCCTGAGTCGAGGAAACTTTAGGAAACGTGAGGTTTCCCGAGCTTCCATGTAGTTTCCCGTATAAGGAAACTTAAAGATTCCATCAAGTTTCCATTCCACGGAAACCACTACGCTCCGATTCCATATAGTTTCTTGAGTCAAGGAAACTTTAGGAATCGTGAGGTTTCCCGAGCTTCCATGTAGTTTCCCGTATAAGGAAACCTAAAGATTCCATCAAGTTTCCATTTCACGGAAACCCCTACGCTCCGATTCCATCAAGTTTCCTGATTCTGGAAACCAGTGGAATCTTCAGGTTTCCCATTACGGGAAACTACATGGATGTTCGGGAAACTTCAGGTTTACAGAGGTTTCCGTGGTTCGGGATACCTTATGGAATCGGAGCGTAGGGGGTTTCCGTGTCACGGAAACTTGGCGGAATAACCTAGCATCCGCACGGAAACCACTGGGAAACATGATGTAAACTTGAGGTTTCCATGTGGTTTCCATAAAGTTTCCCATGATGGGAAACCACTTTTTTCACCCTAGAAAATTGGGAGATTAGGTGCTCTTTTAGAATCTTTTTAATGTGTTTGTCTTTTTCATTCTTAGAAAAAATACACTTGAAAATGTGACATTCATCTTTTGGTATATTGTATTTGATAATATGACGCCAACTATAAAATATATGGCCACTGTAACATTACTTTTAGATCAACCCTCATATATATACAAGTTTTCTTTACGATGTACATAACCCGATTTGGTTAATTTGACGGCAAATTATAGGCCTAAAAGTATGTAGATTTAATTAATTTTAAAACATTTGTTCGAAATATGCTCAAAATAAAAAAAATATATGAAGATTATTTGCAAATCTCTACTGATCTACAAGCTAAATACCGTATAAGTAGAATTTTTAGCGAAGATTTAATTTTGGCATTATTAGCGAGGGTCCAGAGATCGCTAAAATTAAATATCGCTAAAAACTAATTGCATTTTATTTGTAATAGCTTCTTTAGTGAGCATTTAAAAATCGCTAAAATTACCTCTAGCTAAAAAAAATTACCATTTTTTAAGGAGAAATCGCTAAATTTGCGTCTCGCTAAAATTTCCACTTATACGGTACAAATATGAACAAAATAAATCAAACAAGCAAATTCATAGAATTGTGGTACCCCGCTTTCGGTGTCTTTTTGGGTGAGATGTAATTTTTTATGACATTTTGTGTCTAATATGAACACCTTATCAAAAGTCATCTATTTAGAAATTATCACTGAACTCCAAGGTCAAGGGATTAACGTTCTTGGTATCCAATGAAAAGTCTTCTCAACAGGATTACATATGTGAAGTATGAAAGCCCTAGCCCTTACCATTCAAAAGTTATGGTCAAAGTTAAAGTTTTCTAATAAGTACAAAAAAATCTCCAAGGTCAAGTTCAAAAGGTCAAGGTTGTTGGTATCAAATGAAATGAAAGGTCTTGCCACAAAGAATACATATGTGAAATATGAAAGTTCTGGTATCTACTGTTCAAGGATTGTGGTCAAGGTCAAAGTTTTTGAAAAGTAGGTCAAACTCCAAGGTCAAGGACTAAGGGGCAAAGTTCTTTGTATTCAATGAAAGGTCATCTCACAAGAATTATTTATATGAAGTATGAAAGCCCTAGCCCTTACCATTCAAAAGTTATGGTCAAGGTTTAAGTTTATTAATAAGTACAGAAATCTCCGAGGTCAAGGTCAAAAGGTCAAAGTTGTTGGTATCCAATAAAGGCCTTGCTACAAAGAATACATATACGAAATATGAAAGTCCTAGTACGTATAATTGAAAAGTTATGGACAAAGTAAAAGTTTTTAATTTTTGTGTAAAAGTGGGTCAAACTCCTAGGTCAAGGTCAAAAGGTCAAATTTGATGGTACCCAAAGAAAGGTCTTGTCACAAGGAATACACATATGAAATATGAAAGTCATAGCTCCACTGAATCAAAAGTTATGGGCAAGGTTAAAGTTTTTGTGACGGACGGACGGACAGACTGACGGACAACAGACAGACGAATGAGATTTAATGTACCCTCGCTTTCGCGAAAGCGGGGGACAAAAAAAAAATACCGCTGTATATTTATTATGTTATTTAAAACTTAACCAGAATATCTTTTTATTTAACCAGTTGGAGACTCAAAGCAGACTTATGAACAAATTCATGTCATTAAATGAATATTGAGAAAAAAACAAGCATTTTTCATCGAGCTTAAACACTTATTCAAACAATACAAATTAGGAGCAGGGCAAATACAGACTTCATGCAAATTCAGAGGTTGGATCAGGTGCATGGAGAAATGGGGTTTCCTTGCCGAGTTGACAAACCCGCCTAGTCTTCTTGTCATCATCGGAAAATAACAGGAAAATCCGTCGACAATAATATTAACTGTATGAATAATGGTCTACAAGTGAGAAAAAATAAGAATCTAGCTGATTAATAATATTCCTGTAACTTTGTTTATTATACCAATTTAAAAGTATAATCGAGGGGATTGGAGTTAATCTGAAGTAAAATTTGGAGTTAGGCCTATGGATAAATGACTACAGCATAAAAGCAGATTCCTAACTATCTAAAGAAAAATATTCATATTTTTGTCTTATCAGAAGAAAGCAGTTAAAGATTCCTGGGTATAATTTAACTAAATAAAGTATAAAAAGCTGTAAAACTCATTTCGGGTAAATATTTAATTACAGCTTGCTGAAACACGATAATGTTCTAGTCACTTAATCAAATTTTAGATTCATAAAACATCGCACTTAACTTTTGAATCTGCGAAAAAAAAAGAGAATAAGAGTATTCTTTGGAAAGACGCATATTCTAAGACCACTCACTAAGTTCAAAAAGAAGATATACAGATGTAATATGAAGATAAAGAATATAATCGTATTCATCAGTCCATTGAGGCGAGGAGTTGAGATAAAATGCAAATGAGATATAAGCATATTCTTCTGGTCGGTCAGACACAACGAGTGCTCCTTGTTCTTTCAAATGCAAAGGATATGTATTCATCAAACAACTAAAGAAAAGTATATTTTTAACTAGACTATTGAAATCATCTTGGAGAAATGCCTTTAATATATATCTTTTGCGTGAAGGGAAGAACACACTTGCTGTTGCTTTCAACTCGACATTTAGATATATCGACGACGCATTCAATTTGTCAATTAACAATGGTCATTTCCATTCTTATGCCTATACGATATATCCTGGTGAACTTGAGATAAAAGAGACCACAGAGTCTGACACATCGGTTTCGTATCTGGATATTTTACGTGAAAAAGAAATTAATGGTAATGTAACAACCAAGCTCTATGACGAACGATGACTTTCATTTTCTATCCTCAACTTCCCTTATTTATGCAGCAATAAACTTTCATCACCTGCATACGGAGTTTACATATCTCAGTTGATTTGATTCGCAAGAGCATGTTCTACGTATAATTTATATAACATGTAACAATATCTAAACAAGTTAAAGCATTGACAAACAAGTTGATGATACAGTTATTTCAGCAGTCGCGTTTAAAGTCATCATTTCAAAAGTTCTATGGCCGATATAATGACCTTGTCAGCAAATACAATTTATCATTGAGTCGAATGCTGACTAACGGTTTTCATACTTATTGTTAGTCCATATTTCATAAACTGAATTGAGGACGGATATTTCTGTTATTTCCCAATTATAAAAAGGAGCACACGGCGGATGTGACCGGTCAACAGGGGATGCTCAATCCTCCATAGCAAGTGATCCCACCTTCGATGTTTTGGAAGTCCGTGTTTGCTCTTCTCCTATTTTGTATTGTTTAATGGACTTTTGATTCTGAATACTGTTCGTTATCTCCATATGTTTCATATCGTTCAATAAATAGAAAACTAGATAAAATGATGATGATGCAATCTTGTTCAATCCTTTTTATCTGAAAGCTTTCTTTTTTTATTCCAATATTTTTTTTTTCTCTAGTGAAAAATATAAACACGAAACAGATGTCAATAAAATATATTAAACAGGTCTTAGCTCGGTATTTGCGATATATTCTGTAATATAAATCGTTTGAATGAAAAAAATGTTCATCTGACGAAAATGTAACATAAGACACGAGTCAATTAAGGTTGATCAAACAAATTTCAAATATTTGAAAGCTTTTCTACTTTTCGAAGAACTGATGAATCAAATGTCGTGCAAAATCATGCCTAATCTATATATTTCAATAGTTTGAATATTTTCAGCATGCTTGTATTTTACGTTTGTTAAAAAATAATAGAAATAAACAAGGAAAAAATCTCGTAAATTGAAAGAAAATGAAAAGTCTTTTTACAAGAGAAATTCGCTGATGTCATGATATCCATTGTGGATGAGCATTCGGCAGAAAACTGGTTTGGCACGGCTGGTTTCTTAAAACTTTGAAAATGATGCACTGCTGTTATTTTATATATGTATTTATATTTTGCAATTGAATATATAAAGGGTTCCAATTTCAAAGAGAATGTGTGTAATAAAAAACTATATCTTTAAATGTAATTTATTTAATCAAAACATCAAAAATATTTTACATAGGGTATATGTATCACAGATTTCGTTTGTTCAACAGATTGAATGTTTGAAAAATGAACTTCGATTTGAAACATGACATTTTTATAGTTCATATGAAATGGTTATACAGAACCTAACTATTTAAAATGGAGAAACACAAGAAGTCTAACATGAACTGTATATTGCCAGCATATATCTTTCATACAATCTCTAACATTACACTATTTCCAAGATTTGTCTCAAAACAAATAATATTTTTTTACCAACTAAAAAAGTCCTAGAAAGGCAGAAGTGAAATAAAGAGGTAATTCACAATTAGGTCTTATGTTAAAGGCTGACAAATTTCCTTAGGAAGGTGGTCAGGGCAATTCATAATCTTTGTTGTAGCAGGGACTTCTGTTGTCATTGATTCACTAGTTGTTGAAGTACTGGTATCGGTTATCGCGCTTTCATTTCTTGGAATCTTCGTTGAAAGATTTAAACCCAGGGTTTGAGATAGAATTGTAGTTCCTTTTGTTCTTTCAGTGGTTTCATCTGAAGTCGATTCATCGACTTCAGTTGTCGTCTCAGTATAATCAGCAGTCGATGACGTCGCATGAGAAGATGTCTCTGATTCGGTCTCTATCTTAGGTGATGTGGCGGGAAAAGATGATGTCACTACAGACGTTGTGGTTATTGTTTTTGTTATCGTTGTCGTTGTCTTGGTAACAGGTGAAACAATCATATCTTGTTCACTTAATCTTAAGGATTTCGTGATTTCGCCAGAATCAGAGGACACAGTGTTCTGAAGAAAGAAAAAAAATATAGAATGAATATTATTTTAAACATTCTTAAGTTTTTGGAATTTAATACATAAAAAAAAACCCAAATCTGTTGTAAAAAATAGGCTAATATTAGTGTAGATTTTTACCTGTATGAAGTATGAGCATTTGACTCCTTCTTTTCCGCATGTTTCTTTGGAAGCAAGTTTGTAGATTGTACATGTCTTAGAGAAAGCAATATCACAAATAATGAATGTTAGACATCCGGCCTTTGATCCACATTTCAGTCCGCATTCACCAGAAGTAATTACACGTGATGGACCTGAAGTAATATCTGTGAGATAGCACAACTTTGAGATAGGTAATGTAGAAATATGTCCTACCCAGAAAAGTAATATATCAATTATAATGGCAGATATACTATTAATCTTCATTTTCTGGATGGCTTTCTGCCCAAAGTCTTTAAATGACAGCAATGTAGTTTATATGCAGCACAGCTATGTCGAAGATCTTCTTTTTCTTCGTTGGTCCTCCTGTTTTCTTTCTCTGCTCTCTAACGTTTTCTCCTCCAGAGGTACTCGATCTCCTTAAGATTGTGAGTACAACTTTTTACCGTTTAGTTTTTTGCTTAAGGTCCCGTTCTGTTTCCAATGTGTCTTATCCTTGCTCAGCTACTTAGAATGAAAGTCAGAAATTGTCACCAACTCTAATTTCTTAAGAAAATATGATAAGACGTTCAGCTCTCAATGTGGTATACTCAAAACAAAACAAGTTCTCCCCTTTTAATCGGTGTACGAAATCCTCGTGGTTCACTGATCGACCGACTCTGGAGGCCGATATTTATAGCAATGAAAAAGCGTGGAAACTAATGAAGGTTTGCCGTGGGCAATCGCCGACAAACGAGAAACCAACTATTAAATAATATCAGACAACCATTTTAATCTCATCCTAGATGCAAATTTCTTTCCATCGGATTTTATCAGCTATTTTTAAATTTGTACTTATCAATGTAGCGGGCCGTTTTTCTTAAAGGTTAGATCCTTGTATTGTGGGTCAGATAAATCGACATCTATCACAGAGGTCATTTTGGTTTGGATATAATAATATAGCTTGATTGGTTATTTGTACCAATTCATACTCTTTCATATTTGAAGAAAAAGGGAATAATGAGATCAATTGCATCTGAAAAACATACTGTTGAACATATATGTACAGACCCACTTCTGTGACAATCTTATTCCAATTATGTTATAGAAACTGAAACTTAAGTCTTTTAATTAATAGGTGCAAACAAACGATTTTGTATAATTATGCTTTTATATACTTATTTTGAAATAAAAAAATATATGAACTAATATATGATGTAAATTCCAATGGAATTTAGGTTTTTTGGTGCCACTTTTTTCGTTGCTTTCTTATACATTTTTAACATACACCTTTAATAAAATTACAATTTATCAAGATTTGGGAGATCAAAAACAAGATGAATGTACTCATTGAAAAAAAAAATGGATCTTCAAATGTGTTTGTAATTGCATCTATTTATTTGCATATTGTTACAAATAATAATCCACTTAAGATATGATATCAGTTTGGGCTTCATATCGCATACTGTATTGAAATATCACTTTTTTCAACTATCTACAATTTTCGAAGTACTGACAAATTCTGAAAAAACTGTTCAACGTTCAAAGGCAAGATAGAATGACCTTGATATTTATTGACATTAACCGTATTATACTTTGAGTCAATGAATTTTACCAAGCCAAATTATCCTAGAGTATCAGGACTAATCTATCAACCCCTAATTTCTGTCATCTGCCTTGAATTGATTGTTATGGTATAATGAGGAAGCCATTTATCATACGCGAAGATGAATGACGTCACAATGATGATGATTGGATTCATCGATGCGCCCTGTGTTTGAACGAGTTTTGATTTATTGGTTAATGAAATATGATTTGAAGTGCAGATATGGCCCATAATTTTCACTCATTAACATCTTGGAAATTTTGGTATTAAAAAATAGCACTTAAATTGACGAAACAAAGAATGCACGAGGTTATTGCTTGATTTTCATTACTTATTTGATATCTTATTTTATTAATTCAATAATAAATGCAAGACCCACTCAATATTTCATACCCATTTGCATTACTGCTGGAAATAACCTGGGATCTTTCCTGAACCAAGGATGTTTCTTCTTCATCCAGAGTTGCAACACGATATGATTAAGCATTTCTAATAGAAAAAGATGATTTTTCCCCCATAAATTCGATTATTTTTAGTTTTGACCTTGACGGTTTTTAATTTTAAAAACCATTTGCATAGAGGCAAAGATTACTCCTCTAGAAACGTAAAATCTAAAAGTCCTTCATCAATTTGATTTATATCATTATGTTAATACTTTGTACATGTGTATAGTACCTATACACCGGAAATACATAGGGGGTGCTATGAAATTACATAAGGTAATATACGAGCAGTCTTTATAGATAGTGAGTAAACAGAGAAGATAAAAAAAGAAGCGCACAGAATTGTCTATGTCTCCTTAACCTTCTAGATGTTACTTGATTTACTATCGTAAAACTTTGAATTGCCGTAGTAGTGATAACTTTGGAAACTTTGATTCTATAGTGATAACTATGATACTAAAGTGATCACTTTGAAAACTTTAAATAACTATAGTGATAACTTTGACACTTTGATTGACTAAAGTGATAATAATGAAAACTTTGATTTACTATAGTGATCACTTTGATACGATAGTGATTACTTTGAAAACTTTGATTTACTATAGTGATTACTTTGAAAACTTTGATTTACAATAGTGATTGCTTTGAAAACTTTGATTTACTATAGTGATAACCTTGACACTTTGATTTACTAAGCTAAATGGTTAGTATTTTTAGTGGAGTGACGAACCTAGAAAAGGATGCTTAGTTTTCGAGTTTAATGTACCGGCATACCCTACGACTGAAAGTTATATTTCATAAAAGAGACACCCCTCCTCATAAATTTTCGCCCGGTCGTAGAGTTTTCTCATGTCAATTTTTTTTCAACTTGCAATGAAAGTGAAAAAAAGGGGGGTATTTAAGTCGTTTATTTTACTCGCTGATATTATTCTTTTTCAAAGCTAAATCATTGAATGAAAAATACTAATTTGTGTGTAATAGGATAGTTGCAGGTATCTAGATTTACAATGCAAAATTAAGCTGTAATATTATTTGCCCCCCCCCCACTCCTTTTAATAATCTTATGTTTTGTTATAGAAACTGTGTTACTTTCAACAATAAAACTCAGCACAATTATTTCATGCACAATGATTTGTGATCACATAAACCCAACGTTTTTTAAGGATATCTTCACTCCATAAGTCTTGTATTCTACTTGATCGAAAATGTTTTGTGTAACGGAAATGAATATATTGGAATTGGAAATGGAATCCCATCATGCCTCTGATAGTGTTAAGTATATTTAATTAGCTCCTACTTTTGATAAATTAAGGCTAATATACAATTGGAATTTAAATTAATGAGCATTTGAAAGTTTTGTTGTTGTTTTTTTTATTTCAATTTAAAAAAATACGTAAAGGACAAGCATGTCACTTTTCTTTTACATTCCTTTTTGAACAAGATATCTTGCATGATTGGATATTGTCTTTCTGCATCATAAGCAACACAGATTAACGCAGCCAGAACTAATTTGTATCAAACACAAAGAGAAGAACGATTTTAGTATTTCATAAGAATGACTTTCCTTCACTTTACAGAAATTATTTCATGTTTCCTTCGGAAATATACCGGGTATTCAGTGTTTTCTATAGCAAACACATGGACTTGTTATTATTAAAACTAAGGGATACACAATTTGTTGACGCGTTACATTATTTACATAATGCCAACTTTTCAGGACAGCTGATAAATGTCAGGCTTCTATAAAAGAATATCTTCCGTATAGTTTGCAAATGAAACATACAGTTGTTTGACCAGTTCCGGATAAGAAACGGATTCGGCGGTGCTATAAAAATACGAGGCATTATTTCAAAATCAGAGTTTTTTGTCAAGGTAATTTAATGACTTGTGGAATGTAATATTGTTTCAAAGAAGTTCGGTCCCCCCCCCAAAAAAACACATTTATTTACCAAGTTAACTTAGACACTCATTTTACAAGTTACGAGTAAGCCGACGAGTTCCGAATACCCTAGCAGTTTCCATTAAATTCCTAATTGCTTTCCAGTAAGTTATTTTTATTTCCAAAGGATAAAAAGACACTAGAGGTACTGTGAGCACTGAGCTCACTAAATGATACCCTGCCCTCGCCTCCCATTTGATATAATAACATAGTCCAAGTTACGGTTTTCTAGGAGACCCGACATAAGTGTCAAATAAAAAAAAATGAAATAGGAGATACACAATGGCATTATGTAAAAATGAATCTGTGAGAGCATCTTTAAATTTTATTCAGTGGAATGAGAGGAGTTGCAAATAAGAAATGGGTATACTTCAGTACTATAGAAAAAAATGGCAGTGTCCATGTTCTGCTATGGGAAACCCAAAAATGGTCCGGTCAAAAAGTAAAGTAGAAGGTGCACAATGGCACTTTGTAACAAAGAATCTTTGAATTTCTTATTTAATTTCATTCAGTGGTATAAGAGGAGTTGCGGATAAGAATGGGTACCACAAAGCCTAACAGATAGACGGATAACAGATACGGACTGACGTACAGACGGATGGATGGACAAACAGCACATCACTATATACTTCTCCCCCTGCTTTTCAAGCAGGGAGTATAATAAATCACGTTTACAATGAAGAAAACAACGAAGAATGAATATATAATAGTGTTTATTAGGGATGTCAACGAATATTCGAATATTCGAATATTCATTCGATGAGTTGATGTTCGAATATAAATTTATGATTCGAATATTCGGATTTTAAGTATACAAGCATCAAAAAGAAAACAAATCTGACAAAAACTGAATTTTTATCAGAAATTGAATCAAATTCTTATCGTTGACCAAGAATAAGATTTTAATTAAAACAAAATTAAAAGACACTCCTCTTGGATTACCTGAAAGGCGTGAAGAGTGTATCTACTAAAATAATAAAAAAATATTTATTTGATCATTTAATTAGAGGTATAACAGTGTCCAGTACTTAGAATTAGTTTGTATTGTTGAGGGGACACATTTTTTAAGTAACACACATGGATCCATTGTTTATGTATACATCATTTAAAATCATTATCAGGAAATTAATTAGCTTAGAGTAATTGCTTTTAATGTTTCTCCATTTGATAATTATTCAGTGTGGTATAAATCTGTAGGGTTATCAGTGTACACTTTGGTAAGATGATTAATTAATCTGGAACTTATTAAAAGAATCTTTTGAATTTTCGGGGGTAATTTTTTTTATGATATTTTGGATGTAAACTCTTCATATATTCTGTAAAGTATTTTATTAAGAACATACATGTAATTATAGTGCATTTACAAAACTGCATGAAATTTTATTCCAAAATAATGACATAAAACGTATATTGCTTGACAAAAGAGTGAAGATGTATACATATTATAATGTAAGATGTATTTATTTTATCGAATATTCGAATATATTCGAATAGTACTATCGAATATTCGAATATCAATTGTTGACAATTTTGACATCCCTATTTATAATGGGTATTCGGAACTAGTAAAATGACAATGCAGAAAGATAATACCGATATCTTCCAGTGTTCTAATTATTCATTTTAGACTATCTTTTAGTGTTTGTTAGAATACATATCAAACTTACTTTTGACACCTGGAATGTTGTTTTATGTGAAAAATTGACGTCTCTACAGAGGGTTTTCTGCAGAATCACTCGTCGCGGTGATTCAGATTTGTTGTATTGTAAAAGTATGTCTATTGTTTCAAGTACGTGATTTATGAGTAAACGCTTAGTCGAAAGTTCATCAGATTATCCATAAATTTTCAAATCATAGACAACATTACAGGATAAAAAACACAGAAAAATGAAAAATATTAAGACTTTAAACATTCTGTTGTCTGTCCTTTGGATGAGACCGGAATACCAAAATCCAGTGAAAGAGTAAGGGTGACCACTAGAATTTTTACTTAAATTGCTTTAAAAAAAAGAGCGTCGAACAATTTCATTAAAAATAATGAATCTACATCTGAAAAAACAAGATGCAAAAGCTAGTCATATTCCGTTTTTAGCTCACCTGAGCCGAAGGCTCAATTGAGCTTTTCTGATCACATTTTGTCCGTCGTCCGTCCGTCTGTCTGTCCGTCTGTAAACTTTCCCCATTTTCAACTTCTTCTCAAGAACCACTGGGCCAATTTTGACCAAACTTGGTACAAAGCATCCTTGGGTAAAGGGGAATTTAAATTGTTAAAATGAAGGGACATATCCCCTCACAAGGGGAGATAATCAAGAAAAGACAAAAATAGGGTGGGGTCATTAAAAAATCTACCTCTCAAGAACCACTGAGCCAGTAAAGCTGAAACTTATGTGGAAGCATCCTGGGGTAGTGTAGATTCTAAATTGTTCAAATCATGACCCCCGGGGGAAGGGCGGGGCCACAATGGGGAATCAAAGTTTTATATAGAAATATATAGGAAAAATCTTTGAAAATCTTCTTCTCAACCACTGGGCCAGAAAAAGCTGAAACTTATATGGAAGCATCCTGGTATAGTGTAGATTCTAAATTGTTCAAATCATGACCCCCGGGGGAAGGGCGGGGCCACAATGGGGAATCAAAGTTTTACATAGAAATATATAGGAAAAATCTTTGAAAATCCTCTTCTCAAGAACCACCACTAGGGCCAGAAAAGCTGAAACTTATGTGGAAGCATCCTGGTATAGTGTCAGTCTAAATTGTTCAAATCATAACCCCCAGGGGAAGGGCGGGGCCACAATGGGGTATCAAAGTTTTACATAGAAATATATAGGAAAAATCTTTGAAAATTTTCTTCTCAAGAACCACTGGGCCAGAAAAAGTGAAGCTTATATGGAAGCATTCTGGGGTAGTGTAAATTCTAAATTGTAGGAATCATGACCCCCGGAAGAAGGGCGGGGCCATTATAGGGAATCAAAGTTTTACATAGAAATATATAGGAAAAATCTTTGAAAATCTTCTTCTCAGGAACCACTGGGCCACTGGGCCAAAAAAGCTGAAACATATGTGCCCATGGAAGGATCATGGGGTAGTGTAGATTTCAAAATGTCTAAATTATGATCAGTGGGGTAGGTTGGGGATGCATTATGTATAACAAGGGTGAAATCTGGTAAAGAACAGAATGGTCAAAGCTTCTCAGGTGAGCGATGTGGCCCATGGGCCTCTTGTTTTAGGGGGTGGAGGAGTCCGGGTTGGGTGGTGATGGTGGTGATGGTGGGTGATGTTGTTCTTGTTTTTAGTTTTCTTTACTTCATGTACTAAATATTACGTAATTGTTACGTTGAGAATAACATGTACATTTGCATTAAATCTTTAAAGTTGAAATAAAAACAAACCTTTAATTTTACAGACAGACAAACGGGCATTATTATTCAAACCTCGTTCTTTTTCCGTGAAATCAATAAATTCACAGAATAAATAAAATTCCTTTACAAATTTACATCATTTTCATGAATTCCTTGAACTTTTCCTTATATCATACGTTCAATGT
>NW_026928422.1:0-34270 GCF_032062105.1 Saccostrea cuccullata | reverse complement strand
TTAAAAGAAAAGATAATGATATTAGTTAGTAAAGCTTTTTAGTTCAAATCTATGTTTCACTTTTGTATAAAAAGAGACAAGTTACTTTTATTGTTCGTGTATGTTATTTTTTCAGATAATGATCTCTTATATCTGTATCCTAGCAGTTCTTTGCCTGTTTCAATACACGCTGACAGGTATGGGACCGTCACGATTTCTTTGTACAGGTTACCAAATTGAAACAGTCCATGATATTTATTACAGTATTCCACTGTTTAAAATGTAATTAAGTATGTGTAAGATACTTTTTTGATAAGTTGCCAACAAAATATAGAAGGTTTTGTGATAATCTTGGACATTTTTTCATTATGCTCTTTCGTCTCTTTACATTTAAACTTTTTCAATTCTATTAATAAAGGGCCATGGCGCGTATTGTATCAATACAGATCACAATTTTTTAAAATCTTGAGTTAGATTTACGTAATACAGCTGTAGAAGCACATTCACAAATGTTTTTCACATCAATAGAAAATATATATCTAATTCTTAAGTAAATGAAGGATATGGAGATAAAGAACAGTATTCAATATCAAAGTCCATAAAATAAAACAAAATCGGAGCAGAGCAAACAAGGACCTCCAAAAAATCAGAGATGGGATCAGATGCCATTGGGGAGTTAGCTTTCCCCTCCGACCGGTTACACGCAAACTGATTCAATATCACTTTTTTGATCAAATACCTACACATAAAATGTGTTCAAGATCTCACATATTTTTAAAAGAACTTAAAATATGAGACAATGGAAAAATTGGTTGAAATACAATATTAAGTTTATTAACGTTTCTTCTTTATGTTTTGTTATTGCAGACCCGTGTACATCCTATACCCTGCTTAGCGGGCAACACAAGCGCTCCAGTGGATATACATTACAATCGTCAGATACCGCTGTCAGTGACAATTTTCTATCCACTGGGTGGTATCGATTTGACAGTGGGCGGGAAATGATATGGTGACGTCAGCTCCTGCCATGAGCCAATGTGGAACTGTATTCCCAATGTGGATGCAAGGTATATAAGAGTGTTCTTGGTTTATTACTTTTAGATGTTTTTATTTACTAAAAGGGTTTGCGTATCTATATCCTTATGAGTTCTCAAGGACTTTCATTCTATGAATACATTCATTTAATCTCTACTATCAGAGTGTGGATATTATAAAACATTTGTAAATAAATTAACTAATCATAAATTTTCTTCTCTACTGTTATTTCAGATAATGATTATTCATTCCATCCTGCTTAAAAAATCAAACACACAGTAAAAATTCAGTCAATCCAGGTTCATCTCCAGTAATAATGATAATATGAATGAATGAAAAAACACAGAATTCAGTAATATTTACCTTCAATGGCATACAAGGCGTCTAAGCAGTGGATTTCAAGGGCATGTACATGTAACAATGTAATACATAGACAGTTCCTTTACTCTTTAAGGTATTCTTCCCTCTGACGCTGACGGGGAGGTAACCAGAACAGTCTGTATTGTGGGCATTGTTAATTCGTGTGGAAATACTTTAACGATCAGAGTAAAGAGTTGTGGAGGATATAGAGTGTATTACCTTGTACCCGCTCCTCAAACGGCTACTGGATACTGCATATGTAAATAATGTCAAGTAGTGTTAGAAAAAAATGTCAATCGTGCACTTTTCAATGTATTTCAAGGTGAATAATTACAGAAAATTTTTTTGTTTAAATAAGTATTGCAATGCAATTTTACATGCTTTAAACCTATTTACTATTATATGAATCGTTACTCTCTGAGTCGTTTCAAGGAATTATGTCATCTTTAAGTCATGATAAAATTATCCATATTACATTTTCAATCAGGAGAGGAATCTCCCTGTCCAGCAGGTCAAACATCAGCGTCTGGATTCACACCTTGTCAAGGTAATTATTGTTTTGGTCGGAATATCATAGATGCATATATTTAACATCACTGTCAAATTTATATTGTTTAAGTAAAATAACAATTTAACCAATTGTTTCAGCACTTTCTCCTGTGAACACAGCACCTACAGTAAATGTTTTATTAGAATATGGCCAACAACTCGCTCAGTTTCAACCTTTAGAAGCTGTTTTTAAGTGTTTTCACCCGGAACCCTCTGGAGGACCCTACTGGTACGACACCCACTGGTACATCAACACGGACGAAGTAAAGGTCATAGAATCCAAGCTGTATCAGGACAACCAGAGCTGGCTCTATCCCAGAGACTGGGTCCATAGCTATATATATGTTAGCAATTAAAGAGTGGACGATAGGTGCAAATGCTAAGAAAGATTCTAATTACAATATAAATAAACAATTATACACTTTAGATGGAGAAATAAGTATGGAAACTTTTTTTTTTTGAAAACAAAATCACTTTTAGTATCCACAGCGTAGGTAACGACAAATAAGAATGTAAATATTAGTTTTGCAAGAATGAAAAAAATATATGCCATTGTTTTTCATTTGTTTGTAGTTTAACGTCCCTTTCTTGGCTTTTTCATATGGATGCCTTCTTATAATTATAAAATAGATTTATTAAAAATCTTGTACATGAACAGAAAAAAATGCCCTTGAACTAGGCATTGAAATGTATTGAAGACGTATTAATTAAACTAGTTAGAAATGAAGGGCAAGTGTTTTCTTCTTTTCACGCATAAGATTGGGCATAAATTCCACTATAAATTTAAAAATAGGTCTAATAAAGGAGCACAGTTGGTACCCATGGGAATTCCAGTAGATTTGTCGAATACCTGGCCTGGGGGCAATAAAACTGAGACGAGTTCACTTTTGATCTTAGTCTCCCTTTTACCAAAGGTATATATAGTGGAGAAGTGAGACTGAGATCAAAAATCGTCTAAGTTTTATGGCCCTCAGGCCAGGTCGCCAAAAACCACATAGATATCGTCCATCAGAAACTCAAGCATCTTTTTGATGTCAACTTTAGAGTACTTGTATCTCAAATACATGTATATAGCTTTTACTTGAATTCGTTAAATCTTGGCTCTTAAAACATATAATGCATTATATCTTCTGCATAAAAGGATACAGGAAAAAATGATTATATCATATAACATGAATTTATTTGACAATAAAAAATATGAGTAAAAATCAACTTTCGATACGATTACAGGTCAAGTGTTCTGGACGAGTACGATTTTCAGATGGAGGAACACCAGGCCATCATAACTATAGCCAGGAATTTCAAGCCGGAATATTTGTGAGTTTTTTTTTATTGATTTATGGAAACTTGCAATAATTTTTCAAACTTTCAAACTTTCTTTCATGGAATGCCTAATCCCCATCCTAACCCAAACCCCCACCCCGAAAAGA
The DNA here is from genome assembly GCF_032062105.1 of Saccostrea cuccullata. Classification (NCBI taxonomy): domain Eukaryota; kingdom Metazoa; phylum Mollusca; class Bivalvia; order Ostreida; family Ostreidae; genus Saccostrea; species Saccostrea cuccullata. Next base: position 30,917 of record NW_026928422.1, on the reverse strand, counting down.
AAATAATTAGCTGAGCCTAAACTCTTTAGGTGGGATTTAATAATTTTATACATCTCTTGTATTTTTAAATCATAAGAAAGTAGCAATTAAAAATGAGGTGTCTGATATTCTGATGACAAGAAAATGACAAATGCAAAATCTACGTATAAAGAAAAAGTAAATATTTGTCTGAAAATCAAATACAAAAAGAAAGAATAGACCACTTTTTAATAGTTTAGAATAGTAGATCGGGGGAAAGTGATATCTGAAACATTTAGCAAATATTTAGACTAAAAAAGAAGGTGAAATACAACCTAAGAAATTTAGAACGACCAACTCGAAATTTCGCGCTCACAAAATATCTCTTAAATTTTAAAGGATAAATCTAAAGCATATTCTTGTAAATAAACATAATAAACATTTTATTCAGCCTTCATCATCTACATATTCCGTTAAAGAAGGAGAAACAATGTCTATCGAGTTAACAGTGTCTGTGCCTGTTGGTTGTTTTGACATTGGATTTAAAGAAGGCTGTTTTGCCCATCTCTACATTTTCACCCCGGAATATCAAGCCCAGGTCGGAGCATGTCAGAATTACACTAAGCAAGGACCCGTGTCATTTGATGATAATGCCTGCGGAATAGAAACAAGAACCTCCAACTGGTGGCTCAACAAAAAACTGAATGTTACCGGAAAAACGGACGGATTTATTAATGCCAGAGATAGAGATGTGTTTATCAGACTTGGCTCTGAGCGTAATGGGATGGATCCATCAGGAGTTTGGGACAATGTGACAATTCCTGATATAAAGGTAAAATAACATGTTTTCAATAAAATCAAATAGAGAGCAACAAACGTCTGCTTAACATTAAATCATTTCATTGCAATTGCGTAGGTTTTCCTTTATGATGTGGATAAAGGCATGGCTAACAAACTTTGTTATGCTAGAACTGACCCAAGAATGGAAACGTTCGATAAAAAATACTGGACAGCCCAGCTAGCAGGAGAATTTATAATGTACCGAGATCTCAGAAGAAAAATTAGCGTAAGATCGCTTTTTAGCCTTATTTTATATAACAATTTAAAGAAGTATGGATAAAATAAATTTTAAATATTTTTTTATTATTTAAGGAATGAAGCTTATTTCAACTTATGTTATCCGATATAACATAACTTGGGGCAGTTTACGCTTTATAAAACGCGAAGGGCTTTATAAAAAAGCGTAAACTGTCCCAAGTTTTGTTATATTGGATAACATAAGTTGAAATAAGCTTCATTTCTTATAATTTAATTTCAATGTAGACAATGAGACAATATTTCCATTTTTTCCTTTGAAAAAAGGATTCAAATATAACATATTTTAAAAGTTAACATCAAGAGGATTAATACGTTTTTTATTGTGACGTAGGCAAGTTATGTTATACAAATTGGATAAAACCGTTTAATCAATCAAATGACGTATTACAACTGAAATTTAATTATTATCTGATGTACAAATCTGACCTTAGGTCCATGCCTTATTTTCGTCCTGTACCTGGGAGGGATGGTTAGGGACAAGGTCCCTGTGGGTGCGGTGTTGCTGTTAGGGTGGAGAATTCTCTGTTTGTACACCGTACCTGTGGGGAGATATCATATTGGTACTCCACGCCTCTCATTCATCACGACACTGTGTATCACGTGTGTGACGACAGGCACATTGTGGTGGAGATTGGAAATCCTTGGACAAAGGTAAAGTCGAATTCCCTTTTGATTTTTTTTATTTAAATATTACATTTATTAAAGTATTTCAAAGTCAAACGGATATTTACTGTTTTAAATTCAGTAATGAAAGATATTTACATAAGACGAAACATTACTGTTCCAAAAATGTATGTAGGACTTGAAAACGAAATACTTGAAAGAAATGCCCTCAATTGTACTTTGTAAAGCAGATACAACTATTACTTTATTTCGTTATGGGATCCTACGATTGCCTTTTCAGATAACTTTACCTACTGGAGCTATAGTAAAATACAGAGTAGGACACAGATGGTTGTACAATATTCACATTACGCCCTCCATATTCGATGAGGACAATGTGGATGGATTATGTGGCAATCCTAATAATGATGAGACTGACGACTTCACCCCACAGGGATCCGCCTCTGCTACTTTAGACAAAAATGTCTTCCAGTCGAGTTGGAGGTAAAAATGAAGGCAACAGTATCAAAAGATTTAAGATGATATTTGTTTGTTTGTTGTTTAACGCCCCTCTCTAGAATTTTTCACTCATATGGAGAAGCTTAAAATGAAGTATCATTTAACTATAATAAAGAAATTAAATACAAAACACAGTAAGGATTGGTACTTGTAGAAAATAAAATATGAAGTCTAGATTTGCTCTTTTGTTTCATATTTGTAATTTTCCATGCGCATTGAATAAAATGCGCTACTGAATTTTAACAGTTACGAATTATTGCCTCTAGTGATCTGAAACATGAATAATTATCCAAAAAGTAATAACTTTATTGCCTTTATATCGTAGAGTTGCCATTAATTCAACGATGAGCCTTTTTGGACCAAATCCAATGTTGAATAGCAGTGACTTTGAGCTGCAGAAATACTGTGAATGTGCCACAAAAATATCCGATTACACTGATCCACTTACACTGCGAATTGTTCCATAGCAACTCCGGCTCTGATATGCTCTCGGAAAAGAACATCAGAAAGTTTCACATCTACATGTGAGAGGTACCAAAACCGGTACAAGCGTGATACGAACTATATGGATTATTCCCATCAGAGACTCATAAGAAGTGCGGACTCTGATGACGTCACAGCTGTACCTCCTCTCACAGAAGATCCACAGTTTGATCCCAATTTTATCCCACCGGTGATTTTTTTTTTTTTATAATTCATTCATACACGGCCATCAACACCATAAGAATTCTGTGAGCGCACACGTTTGTATCGCATACGTGGAATATTTAGAGAGACGAAGATTAAAAGATTTATGCTTTACTATTGCAGTAAAAAAATTCAACATTTTAAAGATAACTAGAATGATGACAGTCACCTTTCATGTGAAATGAAATTTTGGTGATATTCAATTAATATAGTATTAAACTCTAGAAAAACTTCCATTAGTTCCTCGCAAAAATTTCTGCATATATGATAAAACAAAAATAAGTCGATAAAACTTACTAGCCTTAATGAACAATCAATCGCAATAGTATTATTCTAACCATCTCTTTTGCGTAGTGTATAATAATATTTCATTCAGATCTTAAGAGAAATAAAAACGTGTTTTGCAATTGCCGTTAAATGAATCATTCTCTGATTTTGTATAATAATTGACGTATTTTTTAGACACCTACCTGGAAGAATGGGTGGACAGAGTCGTCTGCTCGTTCACGCTGTGAGAATGCTGTGTAGCAACCTCTAATGATAAAACGCCGCTTAATGATACAAATAGCATTAAGCGTTGCAATTGCAACTCTTAATGCTATAAATTATTGCATTAATAGCTGACATCATCAACCGCTAATGCTAAATTGCCGCTTAACGACAGATTTATATCATTAAGCGTCACAAATGCAGTGCAACACCGACGCTTAATGAAACAAGCAAATATCGACATAATCGACGCTTAATGAAACAAACTAGTGTATCATTAAGCGTCGCAGTTGCACCTCTTAATGATATAAAATTTAGAAATCTCTTGTTATATCTAAGAGAAACACACATCCACTTTCATGAACAATGAGATATCACTTGCCAAAATATTTATATATGCCCTTGTGCTATATAAATGGTAATTATTGAAGTTTTACTGCGTTTTTTATCTAGTCAAGGGAACGTCGTTAAGCTCCGGATATTTAAGAGACAGATAGTCAGATAGCTAGATTAAAGAGATACATGTACAAGCAAAGGGATAAATAAAACAATATTCAAATTCTTTTAAAAAAACAATTTTTTTACTGAAAATACAGAAGCAAACAAGGAATTGAATTCCTTTTTAGCTCACCTGAGCCAAAGGCTCAAGTGAGCTTTTCTGATCACATTTTGTCCGTCGTCCTTCTGTCTGTCTGTCTGTCTGTCTGTATGTATGTCTGTCTGTCTGTCTGTCTGTCTGTCCGTCTGTAAACTTTTCACATTTTCGACTTCTTCTCAAGAACCACTGAGCCAATTTTGACCAAACTTGGTACAAAGCATCCTTTGGTGAAGGGAAATTTAAATTGTTAAAATGAAGGGACATATCCCATCACAAGGGGAGATAATCAAGAAAAGAAAAAAATAGGGTGGGGTCATTAAAAAATCTTCTTCTCAAGAACCACTGGGCCAGAAAAGCTGAAACGTGTGTGGAAGCATCTTGGGATAGTGTAGATTCTAAATCGTAAAAATCATGACCTCCGGGGGAAGGGCGGGGCCACAATGGGGAATCAGAGTTTTACATAGAAATATATAGGAATAATCTTTGAAAATCTTCTTCTCAAGAAGTACTGGGCCAGAATCGCTGAAACTTATATGTGGTAGCATCCTGGGATAGTGTAGATTCTAATTGTAAAAATCATGACCCCTGGGGGAAGGGCGGGACCACAATGGGGAATCAGAGTTTTACATAGAAATATATAGGAAAAATCTTTGAAAATATTTCTTTCAAGAACTACTGGGCCAGAATCGCTGAAACTTATATATGTAAGCATCCTGGGATAGTGTAGATTCCAAATTGTAAAAATCCTGACCCCCGGGGGAAGGGCGGGGACACAATGGAGAATCAAAGTTTTATATAGAAATGTATAGGAAAAATCTTTGAAAATCTTCTTCTCAAGAACTACTGGTCCAGAAAAGCTGAAACTTATGTGGAAGCATCCTTGGATAGTGCAGATTTTAAATTTTTCAAATCAAGACCCCCGGGGGAAGGGTGGGGCCACAATGGGGAATCAAAGTTTTACATAGAAATATATTGGAAAATTCTTTGAAAATCTTCTTCTCAAGAACCAATGGGCCAAAAAAGTTGAAACTTATGTGGAAGCATTCTTTGGAAGTGTAGGTTTTAAATTGTTCAAATCATGACCCCCGTGGAAAGAGCGAGGCCACAATGGGGAATCAAATTTTTACATAGAAATATATAGGAAAAATCTTTGAAAATCTTTTTCTCATGAACCACCGGGCCAGAAAAGTTGAAACTTATGTTGAAGCATTCTTGGTTAATGTAGATTTTAAATTGTTCACATCATGACCCCCAGGGGAAAGGTGGAGCCACAATGGGGGGATCAAAGTTTTACATAAAAATATATAGGAAAAATTTTTGAAAATCTTCTTTTCAAGAACCACTGGGCCAGAAAAGCTGAAACTTTTTTGCACATGGAAGGATCTTGGGGTAGTTGATTTCAAAATGTCTTAATTATGATCAGTAGTTTAGGGTGGGGATACATAATGTATTACAAGGGGGAAATCTGGTAAAGAACAGAATGGTCAAAGCTTCTCAGGTGAGCGATGTGGCCCATAGGCCTTTTGTTATTTGAAACAATGATTTCAATACTCAACTTAAATATATAAGATATATTTAGATACTATTCCAAACTTTGTATTTTAGATTTGATACAGCTTAACACATGTCACTGTTAACGTTTCATATAGACGTATCGAAAAATAAATGTATAATTTTCACTATAATTGAGACATTAATATTGACAATTTATGTTTCAGTATATTAAACACAAAGAATACAAATGAATTCAATACTTTGAATAATATATTATTTTGAGAAAAGATTCATTCATCCTTTATTTTTTATCAGTTTTTTTTAATACAATACTGTGGCATGATTATTTTTATAATCAATTTTGAAAAAAATAGTACATGTACATGTTCATATCAAATTATAATTTATTTTCACCTGTATCAAGCAAATTTCATTGGCTGAAACATTCAGAGGAACATATAATATTTTGGATAACATAACTGGCCCATGTCACAATGCGTAACGTCAAAAATTTATTACTCCGCTTGACGTCACTTTTAAAATAACACTCAATTTGAAGTCTTTTTTCCGCAGGAAATATTGACTCATTGTCTACACTAGAATTAAATTATAAGGAATGAAGCTAATTTCAACTAATGTTATCCGATATAACAAAACTTGGGGCAGTTTACGCTTTTTTATAAACCGCTTCGCGGTTTATAAAGCGTAAACTGCCCCAAGTTATGTTATATTGGATAGCATAAGTTGAAATTAGCTTCATTCCTTAAATTAAAAAACATGTAAATTGAAGTTGATGAAGCTGGTGTTTTTAAAATTCTAAATGACACATACTTCATTTTGTAGTGTATTTGCCTGTCTGTCTGTCCGTCCGTCTGTAAACAATTTTTCAAAATGCTACTCCTCTTGGTCTGATTTCAATATAACTTAGTACACAAATAGACTACACAAAGATACTTAATTTCTGCATTGTTTTTTTATTTTTGCCTCAGTTACTAAAGATAATATAATAAAATGTTACCTATCCACTTTTTTTTGTCTGATTTCAAAATAACTAAGCTCACGTGTAGATTACACTTAAAGATATCGTTTTTTTGATTTCGATCAACGGTGTTGCCGTGGTTACTAAAAATAGAAATTTCTGTGAAATTCTTTCAAAATGCTACTTCTCCTACAGTTTTAGTCAAATTGTAATATAATCTGGCATACATGTAGACTATTCTGGCATACACTATTATCAGTTTATTGTGTTTTTGAGTTTGTTGATTGATGTTGCCATGGTAACTAAAATTGAACATCTGTAAACTTTTATTGAAAGCTATTACTACATGTACAGTTGTAGTTTTATTGCAATCTTGCCAAAAAATAGACTTAATTAAGGACGGTCATTCTTTTTATTGCTTTTATAAAGCCTTAAGCCCCAATTGCTACCTTTTTATTCCTTATATATAAGTAAGTACAAAAGAGTAGAGGTACATTCTGGACAGAGATATATTTTTATCAGAGATATAAGTTTTTATCTGACTAAAATTAAAATGAACTAGATTTAAATGAATAGTTCTTTTTTGGAACAAGAGAGACCCTCTCTATTAATGCATGTTCTAGTATTCATTTAATGTACATTGGTCTTGTTCCAAAAAAAAAGGTTGGACCCTTTTTCTTAAGGTCAGACGACACGTTCCTTAATAATGTTTTATATTTCTTGGAATAAGATAAAAAAATATCCATATTTAGCATTCTCTTCTGATTTCTACATTGTTTTCAAAATTTTTGGAAATATAGTTACACTACAAAATGGTGAGATAGGCCGTTTAGAGTATTATCCATAAGGGTTACATGTATATAAGAAATATGAACTTTGGTATCTTTTCCGAATGGCTTGTAAGGTAGCCTTATTTTTTGCTAGGAATGTTGGTTAAGATAGGATTCTTCTCAGATTTCTTGTATTTAAAGATTAATATAAATTTATTTTTGGCTGAATGGTGGTGTATGAAAATATCTTCTTTTCTGGTTCTCAAAATTTTTATAGAACATTGAATTTAGTTATTATATTTTTACGCAATCAAACACGAGACGAAATTTTCAAATGTAAGTTAAATTAATAATAAAGGACTAAAGTTTCAAAGTATATCAAATAAATAAGATTTTTCACACATATTAGAACTATGTTTGCTTTTAAATGTTTCAAATTCAAGTACAAATTTGAGCCAAAAATCCGTAAAAAGTATTATCTTAGAAAACGATCATCAAAACTATTAGTTTTTGTATCATTTTGTACCTTTATGTGCCAACTTTGCTATATGTGAAAATTGGAAAACCTTAAATACATGTATAGGAATCATATAAGAATAAAAAATATACTAAAATTTAGCAAAAAATAAAGGATATTTGGACTAGTATATATCCATTTTACTGAAATTACCCATGTCAGTTTGGTAATATCTTCTTATAGGCCCTATCTGGTAGTATCTTTTTGTGCAAAAAAAAAATAATCTTTTGAACTGCAATTAGGGATCGCAATACTGGAAACAGTAATTTTTTGCTCTTCTGTCAGAGACTAGAAGAGCTTATGCAATAGTAATGCGTCCGTCCGACTAGCTGTCCGTCTGTCTGTAAACATTTTTTTAAACGCTACCCCTCCTACAGTTTTGGTCTGATTTCAATATATCTTGACACACAAATATACTACACAAAGATTCATAGGATGTTTTATCGGTTTTTGATTTCGATGAACAGTGTTGCCATGTTTACTATTTAAAAATTGAATTTTCTGTGAAATTTCTTTAAAATACTACTTGTCCCACAATTTTTGTCTGATTTCAACATAACTTGGAACACAAGTAGAATACACTAAGATACATAAAAAATGCATCAGTTTTTGATTTTGATGAACAAGGTTTCTGTGAATTTTGGTCATTTGAAAAATTATTTTGTTAAAACAGATTCTGATTGCACACATAAGTACTCTGAAGTTGACATCAAGAAGATGCTTGAGTTTCTGATTGACAATATCTATGTGGTTTTTGGAGACCAGGTATTCCAACAATCTATTGGAATTCCTATGGGTACAAATTGCGCTCCGTTATTAGCAGACTTATTTTTATATTCATATGAAGCAGAATTTATGCAAAATCTTTTAGGTGAAAAAAAGAAAACACTTGCTGTGGCTTTCAACTCGACATTTAGATACATCGACGACGTATTGTCAATAAATAATGATAATTTCCATTCCTACGTCGACACGATATATCCTGATGAGCTTGAGATAAAAGATACTACAGAGTCCGACACTTCTGCTTCATACTTGGATATTTTACTTGAAAAATACACTAATGGTAATCTAACAACCAAGCTATATGATAAACGTGATGACTTGAACTTTTTTATCGTCAACTTCCATTACCTATGCAGCAATATACCTTCATCACCTGCATACGGAGTATTTTTATCTCAGTTGATTCGATACGCAAGAGCATGCTCTACGTATGAACAATTTCTTAAACGAGGTAAATTATTGACAAGCAAGTCGATGAAACAAGAATATCAACAGTCTCGTTTAAAGTCATCATTTCGTAAATTCTATGGTCGATACAATGACCTTGTCAGCAAATACAATTTATCATTGAATGAAATGCTGACTGACGTTTTTCATACCAATTGTTAGTCCATTATTTATACACTGAATTGACCACGGATTTTTTCCGTTATTTCCTGATTATGACAACGAGCACACGGCGGGTGTGACCGGTCGGCAGGGGATGCTCACTCCTCCATGGCACCTGATCCCACCTCTGATGTTTCGGAGGTCCGTGTTTGCTCTGCTCTTATTTTGTATATTTGTTTTATGGACGTTTAGATTGAATACTGTTCGTTATTTCTATCCTTCTGATGGCAATGACTTCTTTTCTCATCCTTTGTTATAAGTACAAACTTTAAAGGTCAGACGACACGTAAAATACAAAGTTTGGTATATCTAAATATATTTTATATATTTAAGTTGAGTATTAATATCATTGTATCAAATTAAAAGGAATTCAATTGCTTGTTTGCTTCTGTATTTTCAGTAAAAAAAAAAGATTTTTTAAAGAATTTTAATATTGTTTAATTTTTCCCTTTGGTTGTATGTCTTTATCTAGGCTATGTGACTGTCTGTCTCTTAAATATCCGGAGCTTAACGACGGTCCCTTGACTAGATAAAAAACACAGTAAAACTTCAATAATTACCATTTATATAGCACAAGGGCATATATAAATATTTTGACAATTGATATCGCATTGTTCATGAAAAGTGGATGTGTGTTTCTCTTAGATATAACAAGAGATTTCTAAATTTTATATCATTAAGAGGTGCAACTGCGACGCTTATGATACACTAGTTTGTATCATTAAGCGTCGAATATGTCGATATTTGCTTGTTTCATTAAGCGTCGGTGTTGCACTGCATTTGTGACGCTTAATGATATAAATCTGTCATTAAGGGGCAATTGAGCATTAGCGGTTGATGATGTCAACTATTAATGCAATAATTTATTGCATTAAGCGTTGCAATTGCAACGCTTAATGCTATTTGTATCATTAAGCGGCGTTTTATCATTAGAGGTTGCTACAATGCTGTTCTTAGTGACCCAGCTAGACAAGAATGCCAGAAATACATCCCAATGGAGAACAGAACCAACATTGCCATAGAACAATGTATTCAAGATATACGGGTAAAGTGTTAAGACACAAAAAAAAAATGACCAAAAATCCAAGGAAAAAATTTAATGGAAAACTAATCTTCATAAGAATGTTTACAATGCACTTTTAACATAATGAATTTTAACATAATAATTTTTAACAAAATAAAATATAATTCCAATATTACATTGAGATTAATTCTTAAGGAAGGCCCACACTTTTACGGATCCGGTTCTAAATTTACACATCAATATAAAATTCTGATTTTCACTTTTCTATTGATATAAATCTTTTTGGGTGATTAAAAATGATTTAGCAAGTATATATTTGTTTATTATAGTGTTATTGTGCATATGAAGCATTTAATATACATTATTTATGGAAATTAACACTTTGCACTCTGTCCATAAGATCTATATGTCATTTACTACGTACACAGACACAAAATTCTTAATTGCTTTTATGGACCTAAATCTTTTTAATTTTCTTTTAAGCAAACTAACCTGAGATCTATTTTTATTGATTTAGAGCCTATATCATCCATTTAATTTTTATTTTTTTTTAAATTTTGCATTGAATAACTGAAAAAATTTATATTCCAAAAATGGGGGTATAGTCTTCAAAAGACTGTTTTGTTAAAATTCTCTGGTCAACCATAATAAAGTAGCTGTTTTTGTTAACATTAGATATGATTCTTAATAGTTTTGAAGAAAAAATGACATCTAAACATTTTGGATTTTGAGAAAAAATAAAAATAAAGATATTTTAAGATTTTTTTTCTGAAAGACATGGACAGATTCAACACCAATTTGTTAATGTTTTGCAGTAAAGATTTCAAATATTCTCTTAGCAAATGAATATTTTTGATCTTCATAAGTTTTAACATAAATTTGATGTGATTAGGTGCATAACTAAGAGAAATATGATATCACACTTTTTTATGTTCAATTTTGGCTTTTGAGTGTTTAGAGGTATGTGCGCTGAGACATGTTGTATGAAAATTAACCTGCAAAGATACGTCTTTTATGGGTGTTTTAGTAAGTTTAAGACTTGTTCAAGGTATTCAAATTGAAAAATTATCAGTTTGACAGAAAATTCTGAAAGTACGGACCTACTTTAAATCACCAGACAATTGCTTTTTATGTATAAGAGCTCCAAAACAATTATTCAATTAATGAAAATGAAAAAAATATTTTGAGCGCTGATGAATACTATTGATATTTAACTTATTCATGTGTAATAGTTTTACAAAAAATATTAATGAGAAAAATGTCATTTACCTACAGGATGCCGGAACTACGGAATTTACAAGCTACACCATTGAATCGCTTAAAGAATTCTGTTTTGAACAAATAAAAAAATACGAGATTTACTACGAAACAAATGGTATCCAAACAGAGTCTGTCGTAGACAGGATTGGAAAAGTCGTCTGCCCCAATAATTGTTCGGATAATGGAGTCTGTACTGCAGGTATGAGCTTAAATAATGTACGAGCAATTGTGTGTACCATTTTGAATCGAAAAGTTTTAATTGAAATACCAAGGAATGAAGAATAAAAATATACAATTTAAAAATCTTTTTTGGTTTCTAAGGGTAAAGTAAGGAGTTAACATAAAACAGAATTTTGACCCATTTTTTAAAAAAGAAAATTGCTTTAAATGGAATTATATCTATGTTCGTCACAGGTGTATGCAGGTGCAGTGCTTCATTCGTTGGTTTCGATTGTTCACACACCAAATCAACACCTCCTACCAATACTTCCTTACCGGAAAATGGCTTGTGCACAACCAGTAAAAGAGCATGCGCAAAAACAAACATTTACGGTTACTTTTTAGAGGAAAATATCCATGTGAAATTTAATTTCTTTGAGGTATGTTATATGTTTTATGGAAATATTTATTAGAAGTATTAATTGATTCACTTTAAGCTTCAAGGGCTTACTCAGATATTCATCTATTTTTAAGTAAATTAACATATAAAGAAAAAGCCTCAAGCATGGAAACAGGTCCCTTATCTTTATATTTCAGTTTATTTTATAGATTAATTTAGTTTTGAAAAAATTGTAAAAGTTCTTAATTTATCTAACCTTTTTTCTTAGATAACAGATTCAGGAAAATCAGCAGTGCTATCTACACACACAACAATTGCTACATATATTGGGCTAACTATCATAAAGGCAGACTTTCCTATTAATTCGCGTAGGAAAAGATCATCATCTGCAGATGTTTATGGCAATGGATTTGATATCAATCTCTCCTATGACGGCCTCAATTATGGTGACACAATGACCCTTATCATATATAATGATGATTGCTTCAACTGTAATGCATCAACATTCGAATGCACTTTGAAGGTAATTTTTTGAAATCATTTGAAAAATGCTGAAAAAAAGTACATTTTTATAATAGTTTGTAACAAAATTAACGTGTTCTTTATTTTTTACAACATCCTTGCCATATTATATTCTAAAAGAAAAGCTGATAAAGTCTTACGGAATAATTTGCGTCATGATTTTCAAAGTTCCTAATATAATATCAATTTTATCATCGCACTTTATATATTATATATCTTATATAAATGTGTTCATTAAAAACATCAACTAATATTACATGTATAATTATAAAAACTGATATTTCTTTTGTTTGCAACACAGAACTATCCACTCATCCCAATGTTATTTACAATTCAATGATTAGAACTATTTTTATTTCATATTTTCTTTCATTTGCTACATGTATATGTTATTTCCCACTGTAGCAATCTTGTCCAACAACAACAGCAACAACAACAGAGCAAACCACAACTGGGGCCAGTGATACAGGGTCATCAACTGTTCAGACTCCACCCACAAAACAAGGAGGTGAACGGAGGCAGCCATCAGAAAAGCCAGAATCTAATGAAGAAGAAAGTATGTTCAAATTTAAAATTGCATGTATTTCTATCAGAAAAACATACTGGTATATCCTTTGTCGTAATACCCAGTACTTTCTCTTTTCTATTCTTCTCAACATGTAAATGGTTTTTTCATATCAGCTTATAAAACACAGGTATACGTACATTGTAGATGTCCATTTGGGTTTGATAATTACACTAATTGTACTCTCCCTCCTTATTCTGGCTGTCGTCAGCGCTCTACTGTATATGAAGTTGCGACCCTCAAGGAAACCGAGGTATTACAAAACGTTATTACAATTTTTTTTTCTTTATGAAAACTACTGTCAAAAATATGTTTGTGGTGGGTCAATGTTCTAGAATTTCGTTGGTCACCCGTATCTACGAAGCTGCATCCTCGCTCACAATTACTTTCTAAATATATTTATTTATTGAATTTCTGTATGTACAAGTTACGAAGGAAATAAAATCCCCAAGAACCAACAAAATATTGCTATCCAAAGAAAATTAACCGAAATGAGATGATTGCAAATAAATACAAAGAAAGACAAATTATTAAGGAAAAAAAATTATTTATATTTTGTATTGTCTGAGTCAAAACATTTATATCCACATTTTCTTTCAATTACAAGTCCAATGACTTATGGCACCAGTACTGTTGAATGTAGTCAACCACCTCGTCAACATTACGAAACCATATCACAGGGTCGCCCTCCATCCCCGCCTCCTAGGTATGACACAATTACCGGTAGTCCTCTTCAAGGCAGCAACAAAACTACTGAACCACCAGAGCCTCGTCCACAAACAGCTTCTGGTATTCACGTGGACTTTGAAAACAAGGCTTACAGCGATCAATAAATCAATGATCCCAATTGTGTTGTTTTTTGGAGGATCACATGTGACATAACTCAAACTTTTTTTTTCTTTGTTTAAATTGACTTTGAGCTTATAAAGACTATTCGTTTTAATCAAATTGAATTGTATAAAGTTTCGCTTTTTGGGACACAAAAGATAATTTTACATTTATATACCAATAAGAAATGGATTATGTTTCATAGGTTTATTTTTGGTGTTAGTAGGGACAATGTTGAAGCTGTTGCAGAAAAAGACAAACCACGTATCTGTAATAGTTGCTACATAAATCAATGTACCATTACTATATATAACAAACAAAGAACACTTTTTTTTATTTTATCTATATAAATACTTTTTAGAGTCAGAAAATATTGGTTATTTATTATAGAAATATGCATTATTGTATTTTTTATCGATGTAACAGTCGTTTCCTAAAGAATTCTACCAAGGTTGCTTGATCAGCGGCGTTAAATACTGACTGATCAACATTCGTCTTACGTTTGTAAGTTAAACACGAACAATATAGTAATCATGTGCCTTCATAATACTAACCTTACTAAATGGAAGTTTTGAAATGCATAATTTTACTGCAGTTTAAGAGATTTATGTTTGCTGTGATACTAATTTGTATTGTTAATGTTAGAACTGACTTTAAAAATTGAATGCGGTTCGTTATATCCTTATTTTATTTATTTATTTATTGATTTTTCGTTGGTTTTTTTTTTTTTGGTTGTTAAAATAAAGTTCAACTAATAATTATCATGTGATTAAATTTTGACCGCTTATTCTATACTTATCTAGTTATATGGTCATTTTTTGAACTCAAGATCAAGATCATACTTTATGAACGATTACTTGGTTCTTGTATCGGCCCTGCTAGGAAATGTAGCCTATCGTTGAGTAGTATTTGCACTGAATTTCTAAATAACAACTGTTTTTATGTAAATTATTCACCTCAAGGAAAGAGAATTTTATTGTAATGAAGCTTTCGGGTCCTTCAGATGAGACATTTTTATAAAATAAAAAAAGAAACAAAGAAACCAAAAAAAAAAAAAAAACACCCTGTGTTACGACAGGCGTTGGCACGATAAATATATCTTACAGTCCAGTGATTCTGTTCAATGCTAAATAATAATCAATTTTGTTTGTTTTTTTAAATTGAATTTAAGGAAATTGAGTTCAAGTTTACATATATCTTATTTTCTCCAACTAACCAATTACAGATTTTAATTTCTAAACAATTGACATCGTTTCGACAAAGTAATCGTATAACCGGTTACATGCTCCCATCCATAATATTTACTATACCAAAACAAATATATATAACTGAGTGACACTTGTCAGACACCAAAGGGACAGAGTGTTTATGTCCAAGGACCTTTTAATCACTTCCAAACAACTTGTAATTATTTAATTATTGGCTTTCTTTATGTCCATGTCATCAAAGCATTTCCTTCATTGTTCACTGTATCACTTTTACTCATTGTCAACACCTGTCATTTTTAACTCATTGTTCATTTTCCCATAAATACAATTGTCAAATTTTACCTAGCAGTTCGGAGGCCCGACGCATTACTGGCCACTTCCGTCTGTGTTCCCCGTTTGTATTTCTTGAATGTTAAAATTGTTGTCCATCATTTAATTACATGTATTTATTAATAAACTCGGAAACCAGATTACTCGTTACTTTGGACCTTTATATGTGTTATCGGGAAGAGTCCTTGGAATACTGCTCTACTACTTCCGACCAACGACGCCACTCACTTCCCCTGCCAATATTGCAGATGGATAAAACGTACGCTGAACAAGGACCTTAGGTCCCCTGCTCAGTGTCACGACTATCGGGCCTGTTTACTCCGCTACAAAATGTAGTGCTTTGCATACGTAAAGTGAAAATAGAATAAATCGTAATACTGTGAAGCCTTTACAGTGTAAAACAAACAACTTCTTAAAAGGAATAACCATCTGATGGGTATTAGAAAAGATACAGGGGGTGAAGGGTGGGTGCTGAGCAACATTAACTGCAATTTTATACGATATATGATATATATGCGTTTAACATTTATGGATTACGATAGGTGACCTGTGGTCTCCCCTATGATTTTATTCCATGTAAGGTTATAGTATCTATGTCACACAGTGCCTAACCTCTGATCTCCTTACTAATAGTATGCGACTAATAGTAAACGACGTCAAGTCTCTGCATTCGCAGATCTCCAACGGGGAGAAGGATGTTTCCCCTTACCACCCCCTACCTTTTAATTTCGCCCGAACTTTTCACCGATCCTTTAACATAATGGAATAATTATTTGTTAAATTATTTAATGCCTCCTTCTCCTTCCTTATGAGGTCATGATTAAATGGGCGACCTCATCACTTTAACATTTTTTAGTAAACCTCTGATTTTATTTATCTTACAAAGAAGATGTACCCCGTGTATTTCGAAGTTTTGGGCTGCATCGAGTTCTCATCCCCATTCCCTGGAATTAACACATCAAATTCATGAACTACATTAAAAAAAAAGAAAGAAAAATTTAAAAATGCACCAATTGTTATTTACTTTTGGGATACATATACTGTATTTAAAGACAAGCAAGTTGACCAATCCTCCAAATTCCAATTACATACATTTAGAGAACTCGGAGATATTGTGCACTTTTTTCCCAGTCAAAAAATTAGTGTCGCAACTGTTTTTTGGAGAGGATATAAAAAATAATTCTACACATACCATGATTTTAAATTATTTCCTACTTACAACTTTCAGCCACATCGTAACAATGTACAACATAAGATTACCTTTGTCTCATTCATATGCTATAATTTGTGAAGTATGAAATCCTTATTGATGTACAATATATATGTTGTACTTGTTCCCATAATCTTTATGCTGATACCAGAGGTAACAAAAAGTTAATAAGACCAGGTGTTATCTTCTGTTCTACATCATATGGGGATACAGAGGTCACCTTATATTGTACATCAGTAGAAGGACCAGAGGACACCTTAAATTGTACATCAGTAGGGGAGCCAGAGGACACCTTATATTGTACATCAGTAGGGGGACCAGAGGACACCTAATATTGTACATCAGTAGGGGCACCAGTGTGACACCTTATATAAAACATCATTAGGTTGAACAGAAGTCACCTTATACTGTACATCAGAAGGGGACATCAGTAGGGGGACCAGAGATCACCTTATACTCTACATCAGTAAGGGGACCAGAGGGCACCTTATATTGTACATCAGTTGGGGGACCAGAGGACACCTTTAATTCTACATATGTAGGGGGACCAGAAGACAACTTATATTGTACATCTGTAGGGGACAACAGTAAGGGGACCAGAGAACACCTTATATTGTACATCAGTAGGGGGACCAGAGGTCTACTTATATTGTACATCAATAGGGGGACCAGGAGTCATCTTATATTGTACATCATTTGGGGGACTAGAGGTAACCTTATATTATACATCATAAGTTTACCAGAGGTCACCCTATATTGTACATCAGTAGGAGGACCAGAGGTTTTCAGTAGGGGGACCAGAGGTCACCTTATATTGTACATCAGTAGGGGGACCAGAGGTCACCTTAAATTGTACATCAGTAGGGGAACCAGAGGTCATCTTATATTGTACATAAGTCGGGGGACCAGAGGTCACCTTATATTGTACATCAGTAGGGGGACCAGAGGTCACCTTTAATTGTACATCAGTAGGGGGACCAGAGGTCATCTTATATTGTACTACAGTAGGAGGACCAGAGGACACCTTATATTGTACATCAATAGGGGTACCAGAGGTCATATTTTAAATCAGTAGGTGGTCCAGAGGTCATCTTATATTGTACATAAGTAGGGGGACCAGAGGTAACCTTATAATGCACTTTACATAAGAAGGGGGAACAAAAGTTATCTTATACTCTAAATCAGTAGGGAGACCAGTAATCATCTTATTTGTACATCAGTAGGGGGCCCAGAGGACACCTTATATTTAACATCAGTAGGGGACATCAGTAGGGGGACAAGAGGTCACCTTATATTGTACATCAGTAGGGGACCTGTGGTCACCTTATATTGAACATCAGTAGGGGACCAGAGAACACTTAATATTACACTTTAAATCAATAGGGGGACCAGAGGTAACCCTGTATTGTACATCAGTAGGGGGACCAGAGGTCACCTTATATTGTACATCAGTAGGGGGACTAGAGGACACCTAATATTACACTTTAGATCAATAGGGGGACCAGAGGGCATCTTATATTGTACATCAGTAAGGGACGACAGTAGGGGGACTAGAGGTCACCTTATATTGTATATCAATAGGGGGACCAGAGGTTACCTTATATTGTACATCAGTAGGGGGACCAGAGGACACCATATATCGTACATTGGCAGGGGGACTAGGGGGTCACCTTATATTGTACATCAGTAGGGGGACATCAGTAGGGGACCCAGAGGACACCTTATATTTAACATCAGTAGGGGACTTCAGTAGGGGGACCAGAGGTCACCTTATATTGTACATCAGTAGGGGGCCTGTGGACATTTAATAGTACACTTTATCTCAATAGGGGGACCGGAGGTAACCCTGTATTGTACATCAGTATGGGGACCAGAGGTCACCTTATATTGTACATCAGTAGGGGGACCAGAGGTCACCCTGTATTGTACATCAGTAGGGGGACCAGAGGTCACCTTATATTGTACATCAGTAGGGGACCTGTGGACATTTAATATTACACTTTATATCAATAGGGGGACCAGAGGTAACCCTGTATTGTACATCAGTAGGGGAACCAGACATCAGTAGGGGGACCAGAGGTCACCTTATATTGTACATCAGTAGGGGGACCAGAGGACACCTTATATTACACTTTAGATCAATAGGGGGACCAGAGGGCACCTTATATTGCACATCAGTAGGGGACATCGGTAGGGGGACTAGAGGTCACCTTATATTGTATATCAATAGGGGGACCAGAGGTAACCTTATATTGTACATCAGTAGTGGGACCAAAGGTCACCTTATATTGTACATCAGTAGGGGGACCAGAGGACACCTTATATTGTACATCAGTAGGGGGACCAGAGGTAACCCTGTATTGTACATCAGTAGGGGGACCAGAGGACACCTTATTATTGTACATCAGTAGGGGGACCAGAGGATCACCTTATATTGAACATCAGTAGGGGGACCAAGGGTCACCTTAAATTGTTCATCAGTAGGGGGACCATAGGACACCTTATATTGTACAACAGCAGGATGACCAGGGGACATCGTTTATTGTACATAAGTTGGGGACATCAGTAGGGGGACCAGAGGACACCTTGTATAGTACATCATTAGGGGGCCAGGAGTCATCTTATTTTGTACATCAGTAGGGTGACCAGAGGTCACCTTATATTGTACATCAGTAATGGGACAATAGCACACCTTTTATGTACATCAAAAGGGGGAACAGAGGTTACCTCATATTGTACATCAGTAGGGGGATAGAGCCTTCAGTTCAGTTTTAACGTTCATTACTAGGTGGACCAGAGGTAAACTAATATTGTACATCAATAAGTTGACCAAAGGTCACCTTATATGTTATTTCATTATGGAGACTAATGGTCATCTTAATATTGTACAACAGAAAGGGGACCATGGGTCACCTTATACTGTACAAGAGCAGACGTCAGATTATATTGTACATCATAAGGGGAAACGGATGTCACCTTATACATCAATAGGGGGTCAGAGGTCACTCTATGTTGTAGATCATTACGAGGACCTAAGGTCACTTTATATTTTACATCACAAGGGGGACCAGAGGTCACCTTGTATTGTACATAAATAGGGAGACCAGTATTCCCCTTTGTTGTACATTTTTAAAGAAATCAGGCATAAGAAAATTATATGAATGCCGAGAGATAAAGCATTAAGACCCGTCTTAACCAACAGACACCTTAAAAGAAACCAAGGGCGGACCAGAGGGTACAGATAGAATGCATATTAACGAGATGCTAGAGGTTCACTTAAGGGGGCCGACTATAGTTTTATTGTGTGAAAATTACAATAGCGAAACTCTTCATTTTTATACCATATATAACTTACATTAACTTCAGTGTACATGCAAAGTTTGGGGGAAATCTACCGTCCAGGTATTTTTGAGGGACCGTCTCAAAATACAGGTACATTTACTATAGGATTATATAGGAAAATGCCAATTCTTAGCACTTTAAAGCAAATTATACAAATACTACAATAGACATTTTGTTCGAACTATAATATGTGATGTGTAATACTATATTATACAATATATATAAGAAACACAAAATTCTACCGTCTTGTTTCCAAAGGGGGCATCTCAAAATGCAAAAAATTAGCAAATTTCACTATTTTTATAGAGTATTACATGACGTACGCAATGGATTCACACGAAAACATAGTAAAAATATTGGAGATATTCTCAAACATCTATGTTTTAAATTTTAAGAGCGTATGTTTATTACTTTTTCTTGAATAATATATTTATTACCCCTTTCTTTAAGAGCTACAGATTATCATAACGTCAAAAACACACTGTAACGACGTCAACCTACCTATCAATTGCAAAATCGGTCAAAAAATCACTTATATCAAATTGTAATTATATTTTCATACCTATAATTTTTCATTTTGTTTAATTTTAATAACTAAGCGAAAAAAGTTGCATTATAACAGTAAATACGCTTCATTATACCTTGATGCGCGAAATATTGCGCAATGGAAACTATAGTCGGCCCCCTTAAGAACACGACAAGAGGCCTATGGATCTGAACATCTCGTAAAACATTAAAACTTTCATTTCAAATAATCGGTAATAATTAGCAATAATTAGTAGTGCTCATTGACCACAAAAACCCTCATCCTGTATGTATATAAGTATTATTTAATGATTAAAAGTAACGTGTGTTGAAATGAATACAAATGTGTTAAATTTGTAATATACGACCTGACGAGCAGCATTCCATACATATGAGTTGATTATTCTTTCAATACAGAATAAAAAGTATAATTAATTTATATTCGGACGAACGAAGTGAGGGAGAATATAAATTAATATAAATTTTATAGCCCTGTCCTAACCCCAGGGCCCCTGACCCTGAGACAATGAATTTCACAATTTTGGTATGGAGTCAATGCTTATAATAATTATGCCAACAGTTCGACGGCTTGATGTTAATGAGTAAAGAAGATTTTTAAAGATTTAATCAATTGAAGTAATTTCGCCCAAACTTTCTTGCCTTAGGGCATGGAGGACAGGGACCATGAATTAAAAAATCCCCCCTTCACCCATAGATGCTTTATGCCACAACTGCTTGAAAGTGATTCAGTGGTTTCAGAGAAAAAGCTGAAAATGTTCAATTGTTAACGCACGATGCACAGCGCACGACGCCAGAAAAAAAAACTGATAGCAATAAGTCACATGCGTTGATTCAGGTGACCAAATAAGGAGTCCTTTGGTCTCAATATTTATGTAAAATGTTGGGTGTCTTCTGGTCTCCCTGTTGACTTACAATATAATATTATAAGATGACCTCTGGTCTTCTTATTGATGTAAAATATAAAGTGTCTTCCGGTTTCTTCATTGTCGTTCAAAATAGTATTATCATTAGTTAATGATGTCCAATATAATGTGACCTCTTGTCCCCGACAGATGTACAAATTACGAGGGCTGTTCAATTAATAATGTCCTGAACTGTATGACATACAATACTAAGCTTGAATTTTCGCATTA
Source organism: Saccostrea cuccullata (assembly GCF_032062105.1). Lineage (NCBI taxonomy): Eukaryota > Metazoa > Mollusca > Bivalvia > Ostreida > Ostreidae > Saccostrea > Saccostrea cuccullata. The sequence goes on along the minus strand of NW_026928422.1, from coordinate 9,283 downwards.
TCGCATCTTTAATGAATTTATAACAGCTGATGTGACTACTTTTCATCACATAGTTTAACTGTGAGAAGCTGGAAAACAAGGGTATTCGAGACACTGCATTAAAAATCATTTGTAAAAAATCAGTAAACTAAAGTAAAATTAAACCGTCCATTAAAGCTGCTGTAAAACTTGTTAAGAATCCCAAAGAAATACTCACTGAAATATGTAAAAACTTTTATTTTGAATTCAAACTTGTGTATTCGTTAATAAAACCTTGGTTTTTTGTCCGTGCGCCGTAGGACAATACCCCGTGCACATTCAAGCATAATAAAATCTTTATTTTTGCCTATATTTTATCAAAAAAATTATCATGCACTTAAATATGATAAATAAACATTTACTGAAATTTTCAGTTTTACTTTTCGAGAAAAACGCTTTGTCCACGATTTTACGGGACAACCCTCGTATATGCACTATTGAGTCTTTCAGTGTGACTTAAATGGACAGGTTTGTTGAAGCGGAATTTTTTTCAGAAAAGTTCGATTTTAATATAGAATGGGTTCAGATTCCATTTTCTGGATAAATGAAATAAATTTCACATTTACATTTCCATCATTTAAGCGTTCACGAAGAATGGAGACTTGACCCATTCATGTTCAAAATTCGTTTTTTATAGCTCTATTAAACCCATTTTCCACTAAATCCACTAAATATGCTTAAATGTCAACTTTGAAATAAAGATTATCAAATGATAAGTCGATCAGTAAAATAATATAATAAAATATTTTGAAGATGACATTACTGAGAACATGATTTTAGAAAAATATAGCTTTTTGTGGATTTTGAAAATTGAAAAACATTTTGTCTCAGAGAGGGGGATTGTACACGCCTTATACGCCCTCTTTCAAAATAGACATCATTTCGGGAGTAGTTCACACTGTTTTAAAAAGGTTTCACGGAAAAAAAGCTTAGTACTCAAAAGTAATCCTTTAAAAAAAATGAGTGTAAACAAATGCGTATAAGAATATATGAACAATTATTAAAAATATCAGTAATTGTAGTTATCCACATTTATTTGAATTTCAAACAGATAATGAAACTTGAATCTATTGCTTAGAAACCCTCAAAACAAAATTTACAATAAGATACTTCACAAAAACAGCAAAGGTCTGAGAAGAGCAGAGAATTGCAAGGGAACAAAGATAGATTTATAGGCAATTTCTTAAATATTAGTGGTCTTATTGTTCAAATTCGTATTCGGGGATGCAGTTTAATTTCTGGAGGAATCTAGAAAGCAATTTTTTGGCAAAAAAATCAAAAGGTTAATGAGAATAAGGAATCCACAACATTTGGTTTTTTTATGACAGCGTCCAAACCCGAAAGCCCTGAAGAGTAAAGGAGTCTTGGGGATAAACAAAAGTTAATGTTCATTCACATTAACAATATTCGCCAGATCTTTCGCCTTTTGACTTGTTCCATTTGCCAAACTTGAGAAAACGCCTTTCAGAAGGAAGAAACAAGTCCAGGAAATCATAGGATCTACAATAATTCAGTATACAAAGGTTCATACCAGAAAATGAGTCCAAAAAACAAATAAAAATGAATCAGAAATTGGATAAAAAATGTTACTTAAATGTGTTTTAATGAAAAGATAATTTTAGGTTAAATCATTATAACTAAATTATTGAAAAGCGACCTTTGATTCTTTCCGAGCAGTGAAGACATTATTTATTAAACGACCCTTGTATAAGGTGAGCTACCGATGTACAATATCAGGTGTCCTCTGGTCCCTCTACTGATGTACAATATGAGGTGACCTCTAGTCCCCCTACTGATGTACAATATACGGTGACCTCTGGTCCCCCTACTGATGTGCAATATAAAGTGGCCTCTGATCCCCTTACTGATGTACAATATAAGGTGACATCTGGTCCCCCTTCTGATGTACAATATGAGGTGACCTCTAGTCCTCCTACTGATGTATAATATAAGGTGACCTCTGGTCCCCTTACTAGTCCCCTACTGATGTACAATATGAGATGACCTCTGGTCCCCATACTGGTGTACAATATAAGGTGGCATCTGATCCTACTGATTCACAATATAAGGTGACCCCTGGTCCCCCTGTTGATGTACATATGTATAATATAAAGTGTCCTCTGATCCCCTTACTGATTTACAATATAAGGTGACCTCTGGTCCCCCTTCTGATGTTAAATTAAAGGTGACCTCTGGACCCCTACTGATATACAATAAAAAGTGATCTCTGGTCCTCTTACTGATGTACAATACGAGATGTCCTCTGGTCCCCTTCTAATACACAATGTAAGGTGACCTCTGGTCCCGCTGCTGATGTACAATATAAGGTGACCCCTGGTACCCATGCTGATGATCAATATAAAGTGACCTTTCATCCCCTTACTGATGCAATATAAGGTGACCTCTAGTCCCCCTTCTGGTGTTAAATATAAGGTGTTCTCTGGTCCCCCTTTTGATGTACAATATAAAGTGGCGTCTGGTCCTCCTATTGATGTACAATATAAGATGACCTCTGGTCCCCCTTCTGATTTTAAATATAAGGTGACCCCTGGTCCCCCTGCTGATATACAATATAAAGTGGCATCTGGTCCCTCTACTGATGTACAATATAAGGTGACCTCTGGTCCCCCTTCTGATGTTAGATATAAGGTGACCTCTGATCCCCCTTACTGATGAACAATATAAGGTGACTTCTGATCCCCTTACTGATGAACAATATAAGATGGCCTCTGGTCCAATATAAGGTGCACAATATAAGGTGACCCTTGGTCCCCCTGCTGATGTACAATATAAGGTGACCTCTGGTCATCCTACTGATGTTAATATAAGGTGACCTCTGGTCCCCCTACTTATGTATAATATAAGGTGACCTCTGGTCCCCCTACTTATGTATAATATAAGGTTACCTCTGGTCCTACTACTGATGTACAATATAAGGTGTCCTCTGGTCACCTTATTGATGTTCAATATAAGGTGACCCGTGGTCCCTCTACTGATGTACAGTACAATATTAGGTTACCACTAGTCTCCGTACTAATGAAAAATATCGGGTGACCTCTGGTCCCCGTACTGATGCACAATATAAGGTGTCCTCTGGTCTCCCTACTGATGTACAATATAATATGACCCCTGGTACAACTGCTGATGATCAATATAAAGTGACCTCTCATCCCCTTACTGATGTACAATATAATGTGACTTCTAGTCCCCTTTCTGGTGTTAAATATAAGGTGTCCTCTGGTTCCGCTTCAGATGTAAACTACAATATTAGGTGACCACTAGTCCCCGTACAATATAAGGGGACCTTTGGTCATCCTTCTGAAGTTTAGTATAAGGTGACCTCTGGTCCCCCTACTGATGTACAATATAAGGTGACCCAAGGTACCCCTGATGATGTACATATGTGACCTCTGGTCATCCTTCTGATGTTTAATATAAGATGACCTCTGGTCCCCCCTACTTATGTACAATATAATGTGACCTCTGGTCCCCCTACTGATGTTCAATATAAGGTGAACTCTGTTCCTCCTACTGATGAACAATATAAGGTGACCTCTGTTCCCCCTACTAATGTACAATATAAGGTGTCCTCTGGTCCCCTACAGATGTATAGTATAAGGTGTCCTCTGGTCCCCTTTTTGGTATACAATATAAGGTGACCTCTGGTCTCTCTACTGATGTACAGTACAATAATAGGTGAACTCTAGTCCCTGTATTGATGTAAAATATCGGGTGACCTCTGATCCCCGTACTGGTGTACAATATAAGGTGTTCTCTGGTGCCCCTACTGATGTACAATATAAGGTGTCCTCTGGTCCCCTACAGATGTATAGTATAAGGTGTCCTCTGGTCCCCTTTTTGGTATACAATATAAGGTGACCTCTGGTCTCTCTACTGATGTACAGTACAATAATAGGTGAACTCTAGTCCCCGTGTTAATGTAAAATATCGGGTGACCTCTGGTCCCCGTACTGATGTACAATATAAGGTGTCCTCTGGTCCCCCTACTGATTTACAATATAGATGACCCCTGGTCCCCTACCGATGTACAATATAAGGTGTCCTCTGGTCCCCCTACATAAGTATAGTATAAAGTGTCCTCTGGCCCCCCTATTGATATACAAGAGAGGACCTCAGGTCCTTCTGCTGATGTACAATATAAGATGACCTCTGGTCCTACTACTAATGTAAAATATAAGGTGTCCTCTGGTCCCGCTACAGATGTACAGTACAATATTAGGTGACCACTAGTCCCTGTACAATATAAAGTGACCTCTGGTCCTTCTGCTGATGTACAATGTACGATGACTTCTGGTCGTACTACTGATGTACAATATAAGGTGACCTCTGGTCTCTCTACTGATGTACAATACAATATTTGGTGACCACTAGTTCCCGTACTAATGTAAAATATCGGGTGACCTCTGGTCCCCGTACTGATGTACAATATAAGGTGTCCTCTCGTCAGCCTACGGATGTACAATATAAGGTGACCTCTGCCCCCCTACTTATGTACAATATAAGGTGTCCTCTGGTCCCCCAACAGATGTACTGATGCACAATATAAGTTGCCCTTTGGTCTCCCTACTGGTGTACAATATAAGGTGTCCTCTGGTCCCTCTACTGATGTACAGTACAATATTAGGTTACCTGTAGTCCCCCTACTGATGTACAATATAGGGTGACCTCTGGTCCCCCAAATGATGTACGATATAAGGTATCCCCAGTTCCCCCCTTTTATGTGCAATGAAAGATTACCTTTGGACCCCTATTGATTTAAAATGTAAGGTCACCTATGATCCCTCTGATGTACAATTAAACGTGACCTCGATCTGGTCCCCCTACTGATGTACAATATAAGGTGACCACTGGTCTCCCTAATGATGTTAAATATAAGGTGGCCTCTGGTCCCCATACTGATGAACAATGCCAAATGATCTTTGGTCCCCCTATTGATGTACAAAATGAGGTTACCTCTGGTCACCCTTTATTACTTTCACGTTTCTGCTAATATATATAGTAGAAAGTTGAACTTTATAAAGTTATAAATATGATTATTTTGGAGTAAGACAAAGAAAATTGTCTATCATATGAAATTCAATTAATAGATAAGGTGACCAGAGGTCTCCGTATTGATATCGATGAATTTACTTTTGTGCCTTTAATGCCTGGAGAGTTCCTAAAATGTTTTATTACTACGCAAAATGACGAACTATTTGCGGGGGACCCCAGGTCCTAGTTGAGCGTACGTTTTATCCTTCTGCTGGTCACGATGTAATCAAAGGGAGATCACCCGAGAATTCGAAACTTTATTTTCTCCTGCGTGACAAAGTCTGAATAAAGCTTACATTTTAAAAATAAAAATGTTACATCGGTTGCAACTACCAGGATTTATATATAAATTGAAAATTATTGTTTTACCCGTCTTACAAAACAGACAAATTGTGTTTGTCGTGAAGCTTGCATCGACTCACTGGCATCACAAACGGGCTGTGTCAGAATAGGTCCTATAGATCCCATTACCAACATGCATTTCAGAAATTGTTGTTGGCATTTCAAGAAGACCAATTAGTTAAAAAAAATTTATTAGTAAAAATATTTTCCGATCCGAGACTTTATAACATATGAAATGAAGACCGAGCCTAGAAAATTCGAGTTGAAAAATCGAATATCGAAATAAACAATTTTAAAAAATATATTGGTTTTAGATCGTGTGTAATTTTTGCCTTTATTAGACTAATTAATACTAATAAATACATTGTATATTAACGAATAACTTACTACATTACCGAGAAAGTGACAGCTCTTTATGGTTGCAGGTAAGTAAATTCAGTATTGCCTTCATGCTACATGAAAAAACGTCAAAGGGAGGCTAGGCTATCTCTTTTTACTTCGAGTTATACTCCTCTCTGTAACTTGTTGAACTTCAGGTCTACGGAAAAGAGGACAGCCGCATAGGCGTCGAAACCGCGGGGGGGGGGGGGGGGGGGGGGGGCTTAGCCCACCCCGCACTTTTTTTTCTAAAGATAGTCTTAGTATAGACATTGAACATTGCTGCGTAAGTTTAGCTCCCCCCCCCCCACTTTCCACAGACACGTTGCAGTATAGGTTTAAAATTGGGAAAGTGGTGTTGTTTGGAAAAATATAGGTACTGAAGTTCAAACTTTAACCCCCCCCCCCCCCCCCCCCCCCGAAATAGGATTTTCGTGTTTGGACAACAATGGACATCCCTTTATTTTTGCTTGTCAGGTTTTTTTAGGGGAGGTCTAAAAAAATTTCTTACCCTTAGCCTCCTCCCCCAATTTGCTTCCGACGCCAATGAGCCAAGATGAGCAAGCCTGTTTAATAGAAGTACATGTTTATTCATAAGGGAGGTATATAGCCCGGACATACATTGAGAAGCTAAGAGAGAGAGAGAGAGAGAGAGAGAGATCTTCTAACGAAAAAAAAAAAAACAGGAATTATGAGGGTGCGTGTGTGTGTTTGGAACCCCACAATTAATATATTACTCATATTAAATGTATGACAAATAATTATGGCGTGTGACAAATAACAAAGCAGATGTAATTTATACGTCAATAAAAGATACTTCTAGTACTATATTTATATTGTAAAAAGAAATTAATTAAATCGCAGTTTTTTTTTTTGTTTGTTTTTCTTTTTTTTTTTTTTTTTTTTTTTTTTTTGAAAAATCTGTATGATTAAAAAAATTAAGAATGACTGTAATTTTTCGTGACTTAATTCGTATATTTTAAAATGTATTATTATTATTAACGGATTTTACTTGCAATTTTACCTGTCTATCATATTTTTTAAGAATATCTGTATAGAGTATAACCTCATAGATAGGGCGTTTGTCTCTAATGTATTCAACATAGTATCCGGGGGAGGGTATGGTAATATCAGTGTCGCTTGACATGTGGTCTAGAACTAAATGCTGGAACTGTAATTGATAAAATATTTTTCTACACTTTGCATGCAATATGTTATTATGCTGTCCGTCCTCACAATGTGCAACATAGTCAGCAGAAATCATAGTTATTATCGTAGAATGTGCATATGTTATTTTGTCATTGCCTTGATGAAATAATTCTTTATTGATAAAGCATAAATGTCATAAACATTTTTTTTAATAATCGCTATATACTTTGTCTTTATTGTGGTTATATGTGATTGAGGTTTCAGTTAGTTTTTTCATTTCTCATCAGATATTCATTTAATAAAGGAGATGGGTGAACATGACGAGAGATAAGCCCATAGCGCGACAAACATGAAGGTGAAAAATTAAATCACAATTATATCAAAAATTTCCTTAATATTTCATCTAACATTAAAGTATACTTTATGTAAAATCTCTACAACTTGCACAAATCTCATGAAAATTGAAGTTATTTGCCTATGAAATATTATACACACACGAAAGAGGACAAAAGTAATCATTTTTTCACACTATAACACTATTTTTCGTTATGAGTGGGTCTTCTCTCCATTTTTTTTGAAAGGTAATCCTCAAAGTTTGTATAAAAACATACATATTTTGGTTTCCAAAATTATGGAGCAATGACCCACTATACCCTAAAAATATAAGTTTATGACACAACTTTCGTATCTTTTCGAGAAATACTTGAAGTCCCTTAGGTCAATGGCCACATCACAAACATGATTAAATGTCACAATTCATCAGGACTTGTGTAGCATAGTGGTTAGCGTGCTAGTCTCAATAGACAATGCAACTCAGGATTTTTTTTTGCCAGTGTTCGAACCCAATGGATACCACATTATTTTTCTTTATAAATGAATAAATTTTAACGAAAAATTTTCCTCAAAACTTTTTGTTTATCATGATTTTACAAAAATCAATGATGAGAACTTTACTCTATATACTAAAATCACAATTTGAATATGATTTTTATATATCTGAAGCTTGTGGTTTTTTTGCACGCTAAGTTCACCCATCTCCTTTAGGATTTCATCAAAGTTCAGTTGTTGCATGAACTGTTCGATCCCCAAGAACAAAACGTACGAAGGGCGTTCAATAAATAATGTCATCAGCTCCATGACATACAACATAGAAATCATATGACATTAAGCTTGACTTCTTCTAATTATTGAATCTTTAATGAATTGATAACAGTTTATGTGACCACTTTTCATCGCATAATTTCATTGTGGGAAGCTGGAAAACAAGGGCTACTCGAGACACTGCGTTAAAAATGAATGGTCAAGAATCAGTAAATTAGAGTAAAATTGAACGCGTCATTAAAGCTGCTGTAAAACTTGTTAATTTCCCAAAAATATATCAACTGAAATATGTGAAATTTACAGCAACTTCTGTCTGTTTCATACACACATGAACAGGTGGATTTCAATTCACAAAAATTATATAATAGTCATCAAAAATGGGTACCCTCCTTGTCAACAAGGACATACAACAACCAATGTATATCAGCGATAATTCAAAAAATTATCACAGATTATGTTTTATTGACTTCAAGTTACATAGAAAATTTTATAGACATCATATCGGGGGTAGTTCACACTGTTTTAAAGAAACATTTGATTGTAAAAAAGTTTAATACTCAAATGTCACCCTATATTTATAAATATGAGTGAAAACGAGAGCGTGTAGAAAATCTAAACAATTATTTTTAAAAAATCAAAAATTGTTCTTATCCACGTTTTTCTGAAATTCAAACAGATCATGAAACTTGAATCCATTTTTGCGATAAAACCTCAAAACAAATTAAGAATAAGATGTACTTGACAAAACTGCAAAGGCCTAAGAAGAGCAAAAATTTGCAAGGACACAAAAACAGTTTTATAAGCTATTTTCTTAAATATTAGCGGTCTTGTTGTTCAAATACATATATAGGGAGGCATTTCAATTTCTGGAGGAGTCTAGTAAGCAAAATATTTGCCAAAAAATTGAAAGGTTTATGAGAGGAAGGAAACAGAATAAGGCATTCACTACATAAAATTTCTTCCTGACAGCGTCCAAAACCACAGGCCATGAAGAGTAAAGGAGTTTTGGGGTAAACAGAAAGTTAATGTTTTGTCACATCAACAGTATTCGCCAGATTTTTCAATCTTTGACTTGTTTTATTTCCCAAACTTAAGAAAACACCTTTCAGAAAGGTCCTCTGGTCAAAAGGAACGGGATATTGAAGATAAAATAAAATACAAAAAAAAAACTGAATTAAGTCGGTCCGACCCAGCTCAAGGATTATTTGAATTATTTCACTTGGCGTCTCCTCTCACAGAAATA